>NC_088866.1:48104339-48404339 GCF_032884065.1 Artemia franciscana | reverse complement strand
ATTTAACATTAAAAAGTATTAAATATATAAAATGGATATAATACTTTAAATGATGATTTTGAATTCTGACATAGATGTTGATAGATAAGCGGTGTCAAGTGGCGTATTTTTCAAAATCCTGTGGGGAGGGGGAATTTTGTTTTTCTCAAGCGTATTTTTATTTTTGATTTTTAAAGAGAATGCCAAAAAAAATATTTCTAATTAAAATATCAAATAAGGTATTTTTAAAAACCTGAGGGGAGTAAAATAAATCTTGAGGGCGGATCTCTTTCAAAATTGCGTAGTTTCATTAAAGGGGTATATTACAGAAGGTTCGTGTAATATACACCCGTGGAAAAAACCTCCCTGAAGAAAACACCCTCCAGAATATACGTCCTAGCTAAAAGAAAGTTATTCCCAAAAATTTACTACCAACTAAAAATTACCCCAGACACCCCCCCCTGCAAAAAACTCTCCAGCGAAAAATATCCATATGTTTCCCAATAGTAAATAATATCTCTATGCAATGGACAAATTAAAAATCTTAAAAGGGCACTTAAACTTCTAGAATGGGGTTCTTTGGTTGTTTTGCAGTTTAGGAGGGAGAGAGATACCTCAAAGGGTGCATTTTAATGCCAAAACATCCCACCTCTCATTGAGTCATCAGATAGATACAGAATTAGCTATAAGGGAGAGACTAGGGGAGGGTGGAGCGTAATCCCCAGGGCTGTACCCAGGATTTTTGTTGGTGGACAGGGGTGTTTTTTTGAGGGGGGAGTACAAAATAAACTTAAACACCGCTTCCACACAAAGTTACCCGAAAAAAAATAAAGCAATAATGCATTGAAGGTCTATGGCGCTTTACTTAGGCAGTGCTACTGCGCTGCATCTGAATAGTGTGCCAAATTATGCTGTCTTTTTAAGTGGTTGATCTGATTCGTTTTATCTGATTTTGATTTATTATTATTAGTTATATGATTGTTGTTTATGATTATCATTTATTATCTACTATATCCCTTAATAATCAAGTAAGGTGTCATCTCCAACACTCCTGCCTTAGAAATTAAGTTTTCATGAGCCTTTAATGGCTACCAAAATTATTTTATCAAACAAACATTTGTCTTTTATCACCAGTTAGGGGGATTTCATTAGAAATCTTCTGCTCATTAATTCAAGGAGTGGTCCCTTTTTCTGTAATAATGGTTCCTAGATAAGGTCTTCCCACTTGCCATGCTCAAGTTATTCTCTAAAAGGTATTCACTTTTCGATGTTAGTTCATAGGAGTTCTTGGTGGATTTGGCTTTTATCTCCTATCTTACAGGTGGTTTGCTCGCTCATGGTAATCGTCTAGCTATGAAGTTTTTGTTACCGTGGACATATTTGATTGGAGTTTTTGTGACTGCTCGATGTGATATTATTGGTAAGTCTATTTTTAGTTTAAATATTGATATTTACATTTAAGCCAAAAAAGGTAAATAATTGCTTTATTATATTAAAGGTTTGGTATTGATGCTAAAAACTATGAAAAAAATATATTATATAGGTTATTTACTTCTTATAAGCGCTATAGACTCTCGAGTCCTGATGTACTGAGCTCGCCAACTGCTCAACGGTGTCAAGTCGATGCGAAACAATTAGAAGTTGAAGTTTTTATTTTAAGCAATTAACCAGAAACAAACTCATTGTAACAAAAAGCTGCATTTGGCCGACACTGCTTAACAAAGTTGTCGCTTTCTACAATAGCTATGACATTCATCATGCTCATAGAATTACGGGGTTTTGTTTGTTTGAAGTAGAGGTAGGAGTGGTATCGGCGTGTAACCCGGACTAGCATCTACGTACTTAAAATTGAGTCGGCAACGAGAAAGTAAGACAAATAAAAATAATTTTGAGTAGGGATTCTGGGAAATTCTAACATTGTAAAATTTCTCCTGTAGAGTTCACCCCTCTGGAAACTTCTCTCCTCATCGAAAAATCCCTCCCTCACTCGAAAAATATATGTAAATGTGCTAAACAAATTAGCTACATGAATATTTTGATAAGACGATTTTGGGGAGAAAAGGGCGTGGGAGAGGGACTAGTTGCCCTCCAATCTTTTGCCCGCAAACTAAGAAAGCGAACTTTCGGTGCAAAATAATATTCCCAAAATTCTGTTTTGCCCTAGTTTATTCTCAGTTCTTAGGTTATTTTTCTAACCCATGGACATAGTTACTAACATAAAAGTGGAATCTCTGGTATTACTGGAGACGGTGAAAGATGAGAAAGGAATATCTTGGCAAAGAGTAATTACCGTGAAAATTGTGGTGTTGCCCCAGGTTACACTGTAATCTGTAAATTAAAAATAAATATTCCCAAAATAGTTCATTTTGCTCTAATATGGAGGAATGAGCCAAAAACTGGAAGCCTTCGCCGAATGTGGCCTGGTAAATTATAAGAAAGTATATTTTGAGTTGAAAGCAATCATACTGAAATCATCTCCTGGGTTTCCATGAATTCATAGAAAGTTTTTTTTCGGCAACAGTATAAAAGTTTAGTTTTAATACAGTGTTATCTTCCTGAAAATTCTGGTGTTACCCCAGATTAGCCTAAATTCGTATAAAAAGTTAGCATTACCAAAACAGTTAACTTTACCCAGAAATGAAATAATTAGCGAAAAATTGGTTGGCCTTCAGTGGATTGGCAAAAAATATGAAAGCAAACTTTGATCAAAGAGTAATGACCTTGAAAACTTTTATTCCTTAATTAAAAATAAATATTTCCGTAGAAGTTTATCTTACTTTATGATTGGATAATGAGCATAAAAGTGAGTGTCCGGGCGTGCAATAAGAGCTGGCTGTAGAGGGGGAACCGGAGGATTTAGCAATATTTCTTTTTGAAATAGAAATAAAAAGAATGATTTTTTTTCCGTAGAAGGAAACATGGAACATGTAAATAATACAATAAATATAGAATTTCAGTAAAACCTAAGGTTTTTGGAAGTTAATATTCGCTCGCAATTCTATTTGTTTTCAAGTTTTTTTTCCTTTCCATTGGAGAAAGTGGACTATAAGGATTTTGTCGAAATCTGTAATAAATCTTCTTCTGAAAAAAAGCCCCTGGAATCCAAAATTAACTTCTTTCGGTTTCTAGCAGGTTTTCTTCTGACTATTCATCTGATGCTTCCAATACAAATACAATCTTCATTCTATTTGTACTGGAACCACGAGATTTTTTTTTTCTTTTTCAGATCTATTTGTGGGATATGGAATTGGAGAATTTTAATGACAATTAGGAAATTTTTATTAATATAGAATGTTAATAAAACCGAACATAATTTGAAAGGATAAAAATTTAGTGGTTTGCTCAGCTGTTTCTAAACTTGAGAGTCATGCAACGGATATTGGATTTCAACAAGCTTGTTTTCATAGTTTGAAATAAACTAAGTCACGTTTTACGTGATTCAAAATTGTGATTTGAAAACACGCAATCTAGCAATTATAAATCAGGTAACACTTAAACCATGGGCCTATTTAAAGGAAACCCTAAAAATTCATGTCATGAATGATTATTACTTATCTGATTCCTCATTGCTGCACTATCCCCCCCCCCCCTAATGGATGAATATACAGCCAACTTTACACGTTACTATAAAGAAAAGAGTAGCGATTTTGTAAAGTGTAATGATCTAGCCAAAAATGTTGCCAACAAAGATAGCATGCTATTAAGGACTAGACAGGTGTACGTTTTTTATGGCACTTGGTATTAACCAAGTAATATATAGCAATCGCAAATTCTGTCGGTCTGTCTGTCGGTCCCGCTTTTGCTACTTTAGGCACTTACAGGTAAGCTAGGACGATGAAATTTGGCAGGCGTATCGGGGACTGGACCAGAATAAATTAGAAATAGAAATCAATTTTTCCGATTGGCCATCTGGGAGGGGGGAGTGGGGGGCCGGTTAATTCGGAAAAAAAGAAGTATTTTTAACTTACGAACGGTTGATCAGATGTTAATGAAATTTGATATTTGGAAGGATATCGTGTCTCAGAGCTCTTATTTTAAATCCCGACCTGATCTGGTGACATTGGAGAGGAGTTGGGAGGGGGAAACCTAAAATCTTGGAAAACACTTAGAGTGGAGGGATCGGGATGAGACTTGGTGGGAAAAATAAGCACAAGTCCTAGATACATGATTGACATAACCGGAATGGATCCGCTCTCTTTGGGGTAGTTGGGGGGGTAATCCTGAAAAATAAAAAAAATGAGGTATTTTTAACTTACGAACGGGTGATCGGATCTCAATGAAATTTGATATTTAGAAGGATATCGTGTCTCAAAGCTCTTATTTTAAATCCCGATCGGATCTGGTGACATAGGGGGAGTTTGGGGGGAGACCTAAAATCATGGAAAACGCTTATAGTGGAGGGATCGGGGTGAAACTTCGTGGGACAAATAAGCAGAAGTCTTAGATACGTGATTGACATTATTGGAACCGATCCGATCTATTGGGGGGGGGGAAGGCAATTCTGAAAAATTAGAAAAAATGACGTATTTTTAACTTACGAAAGAGTGATTGGATCTTCATGAAACTTCATATTTAGAAGGACCTCGTGACTCAGATCTCTTATTTTAAATCTCAACCGGATCCAGCGTCATTTGGGGGGAAGTTGGGGGGGCCGGAAATCTTAGAAAATACTTAAAGTGGAGAGATCAGGATGAAACTGTATGGGAAGAATAAAAACAAGTCTAAGATACGTGAATGACATAACCGGACCGGATCCGCTCTCTTTTGGGGGGGGGGGGTAATTCGGAAAAATGAGGTATTTGTAGCTTACGAACGGGTGACCAGATCTTAATGAAGTTTGATATTTAGAAGGATCCTGTACTTTAAAGCTCTTATTTTAAATTCCGACCAGATCCTGTGACATTGGCGGGAGTTGGAGGGGGAAACCGGCATTCTTTAGAAAACGTGAAAATTGGGTTGTTTTTATCTTACGAATAGATGATCGGATCTTAATGAAACTTGGTATATAGAAGAATCTTATGTCTCAATTGCTCCATTTTCGACTCGAATCGGATCCGGGGACATAGGGGGCTGGAGGAGGGAGACATAAATCTCGGAAAACGCTTATAGTGGAGAGATCAAGATGAAACTTGATGAGAAGAATAAGCACAAATTCCAGATACGTGATTGACATAATTGGAACGGATTCTTTCTCTTTGGAGGAGCTGGAGGATGTTAATTTGGAAGAATTGGAAAAATTTAGGTATTTTTAACTTCAGAACGGGTGACCAGATCTTAATGAAATTTGATATTTAGAAGGAATTGATGTCTCAGAGCTCTTATTTCAAATCCTGACCAGATCTGTTGACATTGGGGGGAATTGGAGGGGGAAATCTTGGAAATCGCTTAGAGTGGACGAATCGGGACGAAGCTTGGTGGTTAGAATAAGCAAATGTCATAGATACGTGATTGCCGTATCCGTACTGGATTCGATCTTTTGGGGAAGTTGGGGGGACGGGTTCAGTGCTTTGGCGACTTTGGTGCTTCTGGACGTGCTAAGACAATGAAAATTGGTAGGCGTGTCAGGGAGCTGCACATATTGACTTGATAAAGTCATTTTCCTAGATTCGACCATCTGGGGGGCTAAAGAGAGAGGAAAAATTCTAAAAAATGAGGTATTTATAACATACGAGTGGGTAATCGGATCTTAATGAATTTTGATATTTAGAAGGACATCGTGACTCTGAGCTCTTATTTGAAATCCCGACCGGCATTAAGCCTCTGATTTTCCTTTTAAATGAATCTATTGGTTCTTAGAATTTGGTAAGAGCTCATACCATATGAGCTCTTGGCTCTTAGCTCTTCTTGCCTCGTCACAAGTACCATATGCGCTCTTAGCTCTTTTTCAAACTAGTAACGGCCGTGTTTATTCGATGCGAGTGCAGGTTGTACCATCTCTTGTATTAGAATTTCCAACTATGTTAACCGTCATTTTGAGCATTTTTTCGAAGCTTTTTCGAAGCATTCTACTCCCTAGTCAATTCTTTTTCAGCGGCGGCAACCCGATCAAAGACAAAGTCATCAGTATTCTTCGTCGCTTCAACTAGATAAATTAAATAAAAAAAAAACAAGTTTTTTTAAATGAAAGTAAGGAGCGACATTAAAACTTAAAACGAACAGAAATTACTCCGTATATGAAAGGGGCTTTTCTTCCTCGACACCCCGCTCCTTACGCTAAAGTTTTTTATTGTTTTAAAAAGTAGAGTTGCGAGAAAGAATCAAACTTTAGCGCAAGGAGCGGGGTGTCGAGGAAGAAAAGCCCCTTTCATATACGGAGTAATTTCTGTTCGTTTTAAGTTTTAATGTCGCTCCTTACTTTCATTTAAAAAAACTTGTTTTTTTATTTAATTTCTGAAAGTTTTTTAATTAATGCATGACTGATTTTGGCTCTCCGTACATAAATTATTAAAATGAAATTTGCATATTAATTCTTTTTTTGGCTAAATGGCTTTCTCTTAGTTTTGATCAGACGATTTTGAGAAATAAGGGGTGGGGAAGGAGGTCTTGTTGCCCTCCAATTTTTCGGTTACTTAAAAAGGCAACTAGATCTTTTATTTTTAACGAACGTTTTTATTAGTAAAAAAAAATACGTAACTTAAGAATTAACTTACGTAACAAACTTTTATATTCTTATATTTTTGATTATATATATGAGGGGGTTGGTCCCCTCGTTAATACCTCGCTCTTCACACTAAATCTTGTTTTATCCCAATTCTTTACGAATGACCCCTGAATCAGAAAGGCCGTAGAATAAATAGTTGAAATTATTTAAAAAAATTTTAGCATAAAGAGTGAAGTGTTTATCTCCTTCTAAATACCTCGCTCTTTATGCTAAAGTATTTTTAGAACCCCTCATATGCGTAATAATCTCTGTTCTTTTTTAAGTTTTAGTGCTTCTCCTTACTTTCAATTGAAAAAACTTTTTCATGTTTATATTTTCATTGTTTTTTTTTATAGTAATGCTAGAAAGTCGTGCGCCCTTTTGATTGAATTTCTCTTCCCCCATGAAATATTCCTCCAAGGAAAGATCCTCCCATATAGCCCCCTCCCCTGAACCCCACACCCAAACCAAAAAAATCCCCCTGATAACGTCGGTACACTTCCCAGTAACCATTACTGTATGTAAACATTGGTCAAAGTTTGTAACTTGCAGCCCCTCTCCCAGGGACTGTGGGGGGTAAGTCATCCCCAAAGACATAGTTATTATGGTTTTCGACTATGCGGAACAAAATGGCTATCTCAAAATTTTGATCCGTTGACTTTGGGAAAAAAATGAGCGTGGGAGGGGGCCTAGGTGCCCTCCCATTTTTTTGGTCACTTAAAAAGGGCACTAGAACTTTTCATTTCCGTTAGAATGAGCCCTCTTGCAACACTCTAGGACCACTTGGTCGATACGATGACCCCTGGCAAAAAAAAAACAAAAAACAAATAAACACGCACCCGTGATTTGTCTTCTGGCAAAAAATACGAAATTCCACATTTTTGTAGATTAGACCTTGAAATTTTTTCTATAGGGTTCTCTGATACGCTGAATGCGATGGTGTAATTTTCGTTAAGATCCTATCACTTTTAGGGGGTGTTACCCCCTATTTTCCAAAATAAGGCAATTTTTCTCAGGCTCGTAACTTTTGATGACAATAACTAAACTTGATGAAACTTATATATTTGAAATCAGCATAAAAATCCAATTCTTTTGATATATCCTTTAGCATCGAAATTCCGTTTTTTAGAGTTTCGTTTACTATTGAGCCGGGTCGCTCCTTACTACAGTTCGTTACCACGAACTGTTTGATATAAGAAGGTTGAACTTAAGGGGTTTCTCACTCAAAATAACGATTAGGTGCATGTTATCCTTAGCAATTCTTCTTGTAATTATTTATACAATATATTTTTATTATATATATCTATTAACTGGTAGTTTTGTGTCTGCATGCTACATATTCTCCAGACTCTGTTTAAGCCGGTTACAACTAATACTTGACTGAATCGCTCCTGAACAATCCGAGTGGTTAGTTCCTTGATGTAATTTATGTATTCTCACACGCTCCGATTACAGCTGCATCTAGTCTTTTGAGGGGAATTTTTGACTTCGGAACACAAATATGTAAAGTATTTGAAGGGACTGCAGCCAGGAAGTTTATATTATAGAAACAAGTTTCTGATTGTTGAATAGAATATTTTTTGCTCTATTTTCTGATACCCCACAACAACAGTGTCAAGTGTTGCAATTTAGAATGCAAACCCGAAACAGGTTTTATAATTATTTTGGAATTATAAAAAAAATAATTATCCGCTTTAAGATTTGATTAGATCTAAATATTCACCAGATTGTTTTATATCTGTTAAAATAAAAATCGCCGAAATCACTAATTCAGGAACGTCAGGCAAACTCCAAATGTTTAACATGGTAGATGTAGGAAGATTCCTTGAGAGCCTGTCCTGCCTTAAGTTTGTGAGAGCTTTCCACGGTTTGAATATTTTCAATATAAGATTTTTGGAGTTACCTACTTACTTACTGAATATGCTACTTCACTGCTTTGCCAAGTGAAGTGTCTGTGTTGAGATAGATTGAGTCCACATTTTTGGAAATTCGAAATAGTTCGCCTCAGATTTGCTACTTTTCTTTGGAAGAGCCATCTTATTATTCGCATATGCACGCTCTTAAATTACCGGAAGAAAATGCTTCATCTCTA
This sequence comes from Artemia franciscana, assembly GCF_032884065.1. Lineage (NCBI taxonomy): Eukaryota > Metazoa > Arthropoda > Branchiopoda > Anostraca > Artemiidae > Artemia > Artemia franciscana. Next base: position 48,395,628 of record NC_088866.1, on the reverse strand, counting down.
GCCCTTTAGCTGACATTTTCACATATAGAGTAATTGCCATAACATTGTTGCTAAAACATAATATCTGAGTTCCTATAGTAGAGATTCGCATTCCTGGAGCAGTTCATTTTAAATTACCAAGGACAGATAAAATATAAATATCTTTATTTATATTGAGAAAATAAAGAAAATATAAATAAAAAACAGAAAATGAATATTGTTTGACTTGTTTATGGGAAAACTTTGACAGATATAAGTATCTTAAAGACCAGAAAAAAACGGGAATTCAATTTTTAATGGATAAGAGCTCAATATGCAGCTCCGCAGTTTTTTTACTGCATTGGACGCCAAATTGGAATAAAAGAAACATGGGTGGAAAATAGCCCAAAAAATGAGCTGAAAAGATATGGCACCGACCAACTTAAGAAGGTATAGCTTTTTTTGATAGTATAGTTGTCTTTGCAAAAAAGAGGGTAAAGAATACGGCGTTGGGCTTTACTGTCAGGACTGGTACATCAAGTGAGGTAAAAAAAGGTAAAGGTAAAGGATACGGCATTATACTTTACAGTCCGTACCGGCGGTGCTGATCTCCGTTTCTTGGCCCTTCAGTCAGGAAGTGCAGTGGGGGGTTGGGGGCCAGCCATCCTGTGCTTTCTCACACCCTTCCTGTTTACCTTCCCCAGATTCCTCCAGGTACCCATTTAGAGCTGGGTCAACTCTGGCTAAGCTTACAGAGTCACGCCACTGACCCCCGTCCCAAACTGAAGAATTGGGTACACTGGGATTCGAACCCGCGTCCTCTCAGACAAGGGATCCCGAATCCAGCGCACCAACTCACTCGGCCAGGACAAGTGAGGTGGACAAAGGCAATTCGTCCGAGTGAAATAAAAGTAGTTAAAAACAAAGTTTCAATGCTAATCTTGCCCTTTTGGCAGCTAGCCTCAATGGTTTTTCCGTAAGCGGTTCGGTGGCATTGTTTACTGGTTTTATAATATAATTTGTTCAATCGTTTTTAATTAAATTTGTGTATACAGCATTTAGTGAGTACTCCTCCGAATCCATTTAAAGACATATTATAACTTAGTTTCAGTCTAATTCCAGTTGCTTCTCGAACAACCTGTTATATGCCTGAATCATACAATAAGGGAAGTTTCTTTAAAAAGTATTTTATGGCTTGGGCTATCAAAAATATGGCTGCTTAAAGCAGAATCAAAAGAAATATTAGTACTAATAGAATTTAAAGCTTTAGTTATATTGCCTTTGTGCTGTTGTAGGTTTTTTCTAAATTCTGATGGGTTCTACCAATATAGTAGTTGCCACAGTCACCTGGTATTTGATAAAACCCTCTTTGGCGAGTAACGTAGGTTTTATCTTTACCAGAGTTTAGTAAGTTCATGATTTTAAAATTATTAGTAAATTCTACACACAGATTATTTTGTGTGCATTTTCTATGGCACTTGGTATTAACCAAGTAACATATAGCAATCGCAAATTCTGTCGGTCTGTCTGTCTGTCGGTCAGTCTGTCTGTCTGTCGTCGGTCCCGGTTTTGCTACTTTAGGTACTTCCATGTAAGCTAGGACGATGAAACTTAGCAGGCGTATCAGGGATCGGACCAGATTAAATTAGAAATAGTTGTTTTCCCGATTTGACCATCTGGGGGTGGGGTGGTGGTGGGCCGGTTAATTCGGAAAAAAATAGAAAAAATGAAGTACTTTTAACTTACGAACGACTGATCAGATCTTAATGAAATTTGGTGTTTGGAAGGATATCGTGTCTCGGAGCTCTTATTTTTAAATTCCAACCGGATCTGGTGAAATTGTGGGGGGAGTTGGGAGGGGGAAACCTAAAATCTTGGAAAACACTTAGAGTGGAGGGATCGGGATGAAACTCGGTGGGGAAAATAAGCACAAGTCCTAGATACATCATTGACATAACCGGAACGGATCTGCTCTCTTTGGGTAGTTGGGGGGGGGGTAATTCTGAAAATTAGAAAAAAATAGGTATTTTTAACTTACGAACGGGGGATCGATCTCAATGAAATTTGATATTTAGAAGGATATCGTGTGTCAAACTCTTATTTTAAATCCCGACCGGATCTGGTGACATTGGGGGAGTTTGAGGGGGACCTAAAATCATGGAAAACGCTTAGATTGGAGGGATCGGTATGAAACTTGGTGGGAAAAATAAGCAGAAGTCTTAGATACGTGATTGACATAATTGAAACGGGTCCGCTCTATTGGGGGGGGGGGGGTAATTCTGATAAATTAGAAAAAATGACATATTTTTAACTTACGAAGGAGTGATTATGAAACTTCATATTTTGAAGGACCCCGTAACTCAGATCTCTTATTTTAAATCTCAACTTGGTCCAGCGTCATTGGGGGGGGGGAGCAGTTGGGGGGACCGGAAATCTTAGAAAATACTTAAAGCGGAGGGATCAGGATGAAACTGGATGGGAGGAATAAAAACTAGTCTAAGATACGTGACTTACATAACCGGACCGGAACCCCTCTCTTTGGTGGAGTTTGGGGGGGGGGGGTAATTCGGAAAAATGAGGTATTTGTAACTTAAGAACGGGTGACCAGATCTTAATGCAATTTGAAATTCTTATTTTAAATTCCGACCAGATCCTGTGACATTGGAGGGGGAGTTGGAGAGGGAAACCAGAATTCTTGGGAAACGTGAAAATTGGGGTATTTTTAATTTTACCAATAGATGATTGGATCTTGGTGAAATTGTGGGGGGAGTTGGGAGGGGGAAACCTAAAATCTTGGAAAACACTTAGAGTGGAGGGATCGGGATGAAACTCGGTGGGGAAAATAAGCACAAGTCCTAGATACATCATTGACATAACCGGAACGGATCTGCTCTCTTTGGGGTAGTTGGGGGGGGGGGTAATTCTGAAAATTAGAAAAAATTAGGTATTTTTAACTTACGAACGGGGGATCGATCTCAATGAAATTTGATATTTAGAAGGATATCGTGTGTCAAACTCTTATTTTAAATCCCGACCGGATCTGGTGACATTGGGGGAATTTGAGGGGGACCTAAAATCACGGAAAACGCTTAGATTGGAGGGATCGGTATGAAACCTGGTGGGAAAAATAAGCAGAAGTCTTAGATACGTGATTGACATAATTGAAACGGGTCCGCTCTATTGGGGGGGGGGGGGTAATTCTGATAAATTAGAAAAAATGACATATTTTTAACTTACGAAGGAGTGATTATGAAACTTCATATTTTGAAGGACCCCGTAACTCAGATCTCTTATTTTAAATCTCAACTTGGTCCAGCGTCATTGGGGGGGGAGCAGTTGGGGGGACCGGAAATCTTAGAAAATACTTAAAGCGGAGGGATCAGGATGAAACTGGATGGGAGGAATAAAAACAAGTCTAAGATACGTGACTTACATAATCGGACCGGAACCCCTCTCTTTGGTGGAGTTTGGGGGGGGGGTAATTCGGAAAAATGAGGTATTTGTAACTTAAGAACGGGTGACCAGATCTTAATGCAATTTGAAATTCTTATTTTAAATTCCGACCAGATCCTGTGACATTGGAGGGGGAGTTGGAGGGGGAAACCAGAATTCTTGGGAAACGTGAAAATTGGGGTATTTTTAATTTTACCAATAGATGATTGGATCTTAATGAAACTTGATATTTAGAAGGATATTATGTCTCAGATGCTGCATTTTCGACTCGCATTGGATCCGGAGACATAGGGGGTTGGAGGAGGGAAACAGAAATCTTGGAAAACGCTTAGAGCGGAGAGATAGGGATTAAAATTGATGGGAAGAATAAGCTCAAGTTCTAGATACGAAATTGACGTAATTGGAACGGATCCCTTCTCTTTGGAGGAGCTGGGGGGTGTTAATGTGGAAAAATTAGAAAAATTGAGGTATTTTTAACTTAAGAACGGGTGACCGGATCTTAATGAAATTTGATATTTAGAAGGAATTCATGTCTCTTCAATTTTTAATGGATAAGAGCTCAATATGCAGCTCCGCAGGTTTTTTACTGTATTGGACGCCAAATTGGAATAAAAGAAACATGGGTGGAAAATGGCCCAAAAATGAGCTGAAAAGGTATGGCACCGACCAACTTAAGGAGGTGTAGCCTTTTTTGATAGTATAGTTGTCTTTGCAAAAAAGAGGGTAAAGAATATTTGCAAAAAGAACTTTGCAAAAAGTTCTCTACCAACATAGTAGTTGCCACAGTCACCTGGTATTTGATAAAACCCTCTTTGGCGAGTAATGTAGGTTTTATCTTTACCAGAGTTTAGTAAGTTCATGATTTTAAAATTATTAGTAAATTCTACACACAGATTATTTTGTGTGCATTTTCTATGGCACTTGGTATTAACCAAGTAACATATAGCAATCGCAAATTCTGTCGGTCTGTCTGTCGGTCTGTCTGTCTGTCGGTCAGTCTGTCTGTCTGTCGTCGGTCCCGGTTTTGCTACTTTAGGTACTTCCAGGTAAGCTAGGACTATGAAATTTAGCTGGCGTATCAGGGATCGGACCAGATTAAATTAGAAATAGTTTTTTCCCGATTTGACCATCTAGGGGTGGGGGGGGGGGGTGCTCCGGTTAATTCGGAAAAAAATAGAAAAAATGAAGTATTTTTAACTTACGAACGGTTGATCAGATCTTAATGAAATTTGGTGTTTGGAAGGATATCGTGTCTCAGAGCTCTTATTTTAAATTCCAACCGGATCTGGTAAAATTGTGGGGGGGAGTTGGGAGGGGGAAACCTAAAATCTTGGAAAATACTTAGAGTGGAGGGATCGGGATGAAACTTGGTGGGGAAAATAAGCACAAGTCCTAGATACATCATTGACATAACCGGAACGGATCTGCTCTCTTTGGGGTAGTTGGGGGGGGGGGTATTTTTAACTTACGAACGGGGGATCGATCTCAATGAAATTTGATTTTTAGAAGGATATCGTGTGTCTAACTCTTATTTTAAATCCCGACCGGATCTGGTGACATTGGGGGAGTTTGAGGGGGACCTAAAATCATGGAATACGCTTAGATTGGAGGGATCGGTATGAAACCTGGTGGGAAAAATAAGCAGAAGTCTTAGATACGTGATTGACATAATTGGAACGGGTCCGCTCTATTGGGGGGGGGGTAATCCTGAAAAATTAGAAAAAATGACATATTTTTAACTTACGAAGGAGTGATCGGATCTTCATGAAACTTCATATTTTGAAGGACCCCGTAACTCAGATCTCTTATTTTAAATCTCAACTTGGTCCAGCGTCATTGGGGGGGGGGGCACTTGGGGGGACCGGAAATCTCAGAAAATACTTAAAGCGGAGAGATCAGGATGAAACTGGATGGGAGGAATAAAAACAAGTCTAAGATACGTGACTTACATAACCGGACCAGAACCCCTCTCTTTGGTGGAGTTGGGGGGGGGTAATTTGGAAAAATGAGGTATTTGTAACTTAAGAACGGGTGACCAGATCTTAATGCAATTTGAAATTCTTATTTTAAATTCCGACCAGATCCTGTGACATTGGAGGGGGAGTTGGAGGGGGAAACAAGAATTCTTGGGAAACGTGAAAATTGGGGTATTTTTATCTTACCAATAGATGATTGGGATCTTAATGAAACTTGATATATAGAAGGATCTTATGTCTCAGATGCTGCATTTTCGACTCGAATTGGATCCGGAGACATAGGGGGTTGGAGGAGGGAAACAGAAATCTTGGAAAACGCTTAGAGCGGAGAGATAGGGATTAAAATTGATGGGAAGAATAAGCTCAAGTTCTAGATACGGGATTGACGTAATTGGAACGGATCCCTTCTCTTTGGAGGAGCTGGGGGGTGTTAATGTGGAAAAATTAGAAAAATTGAGGTATTTTTAACTTAAGAACGGGTGACCGGATCTTAATGAAATTTGATATTTAGAAGGAATTCATGTCTCAGAGCTCTTATTTCAAATCCCGACCAGACCTGTTGACATTGGGCGAGTTGGAGGGGGAAATCAGAAATCTTGGAAAACGCTTAGAGTGGAGGAATCGGGATGATGCTTGGTTGATAGAATAAGCAAATGTCCTAGATACGTGATTGACGTAACCGTACTGAATTCGCTCTCTTTGGGGGAGTTGGGGGGGAGGGGTTCAGTGATTTGGCGAGTTTGGTGCTTCTGGACGTGCTAGGACGATGAAAATTGGTAGGCGTGTCAGGGAGCTGCACAAATTGACTTGTTAAAGTCGTTTCCCCAGAATCGACCATCTGAGGGGCTAAAGGGAGAGGAAAAATTAGAAAAAATTAGGTATTTATAACTTACGAGTGGGTGATCGGATCTTAGTGAATTTTGATATCTAGAAGGACATCGTGACTCAGAGCTCTTATTTTAAATCCCGACCGGCATTAAGCCTCTGATTTTCCTTTTAAATCAATCTATTGGCTCTTAGAATTTTGTAAGAGCTCATACCATATGAGCTCTTGGCTCTTAGCTCTTCTTTCCTCGTTATAAGTGCCATATGAGCTCTTAGCTCTTAGAAGGACATCGTGACTCAGAGCTCGTATTTTAAACCCCGACCTGCATTAAGCCTCTGATTTTCCTTTTAAATCAATCTATTGATTCTTAGAATTTTGTTGGAGCTCATACCATATGAGCTCTCGGCTCTAAGCTCTTCTTGCCTCGTCACAAGTGTCTAATGAGCTCTTAGCTCTTGTTTTTAATTTGTTCTCATTTTTGGGATATATGGTAAAATGTGGTGCTATATATAGGTGGATAATATAAAAAGTAAGTATTGAAATGCCAAAGTAATGATAGAAGTCACTCTAATCTGAAGTTACAGACTGTGCTGATATCTTTGCTGCATTTGATTCAGTCATCCAGTCTGTCATCTCCCACACCTTGGTAGATGCTGGTCTGAACACCTATAAAGTAGCTATGCTATCATATTCGTATTCCAATCAAACAGTTCGTGGTAACGAACTATATATAAGAAGTGACCCGGTTCAATAGTAACGGAAATTCTAAAAAACGGAATTTTAATGCCAATAGATACATCAAAAGAATCAGATTTGCATGGTGATTTTAAATATATAAGTTTCATCAAGTTTAGTCCTACCCATCAAAAGTTATGAAAATATACCTTATATTTGAATATATATATATATCGAAAATATACCTTATATTGAAATATACCTTATATTTATATCTTATATACTGTTTTCAAAAAGTAGAGTTGAGAGAAAGAGTCAAACTTTAGCGTAAAGAGCAGGGCGTTGAAGAAGGAGCAGCCCCTTTGATATACGGGGTAATTTCTGTTCGTTTTAAGTTTTAATGTAGCTCCTTACTTTCAGTTAAAAAACTTGTTTTTTTTATTTAATGTGACAATAGATCAAAGATTTTGTATGTGTTCGGATTGTGGTTGTTATTAAAAAAATAAAATAACAAGTTTTTTCCAACTGCGAGTATGGAGTAACATTAAAACTTAAAACGGACATAAATCATTGGGTATATCTTTAAAGACATTTTATTTCATTCATTTCAGTCATTCGAGAATTGCTCAACTTGTGACTCTCATTTTCATAAAAATAGTTTTGACCTCTTTGAGCGTTTTGCTTTACAAAATTAGCTCTGCAAACATCGCTAATTTAAGTTACGCGGGAGAATCGTTCCAGGGAGAAATTTCTCGTGGGGGAAGGGAATTTTCCATGGTGGGGGAGCTGGATTTTCCGAAATTATTTAAAAATCGATCAGTAATTAAATAAAAACAAGTGTTTTCAGCTGAAAGTAAGAAGTAACATTAAAACTTACAACGAACAGAAAATATTATGTATCTGAGATTTGTTGCCTCTCCTCACTAACTCGCTCTTACACTAAAGTTTCTTTCTTAACCTTGAAACGAGGCTATTGTTCTAATCAAATAGCCTCACGCCCCGCTCTTTGAAAGGAGCTGTTCCCTCCTCAACGCCTCGCTCTTTACGCTAAAGTTTGACTCTTTCTCTCAACTTTACTTTTAAAAACAGTAAAAAACTTTAGCGTAAAAATCGGCGAGATGAGGAGGGAACAGCCCCTTTCATATAAAGAGTAATTTCTGTTCGTTTTAAGTTTTAATGTTGCTTCTTACTTTCAGTTAAAAAAATTTATTTTGTTTATTTAATAGTTTACAGAAATGGTGCGAATAAAGGTCAGATCCGCTTTTGGTAAGTATTTAACCAAAAGCGGTTAAATATTAAGTATCAACCAAAAGCAAAAGTGGTTAAATATTAAAGTATAAATACTTATACTTTGGTAAGTATAAGTATTTGGTAAAGTTTTTGACTCGTTTACCGCTCTTTGAGAGAAATACATTTGCCTTGAAGAAGTATCAAGTTTTAGACACCCCGTTAAGTGTTTGCAGAGATGGAAAGTAATGCTAGAAAAGGAGCACTTGAGCACATTTACGATTTCTTGCCGTTTCGACGTTATCTACGGGCTATGAGCTATTTTGAATATGGTAAAATCGTTATTTCTTGGAGCAGTGTTTTTCGTACTGTTTCTTCTTTTTCTTTCTCTACTCTGTGTTATTTTTTTTTTGTTAATCGTTGGCTAAAACAAAATATCTATAAATAATTATGTAAGAAAAATACTACTTCAAGTTGAGGTCCGTTAAACCAAAAAAAAAAAAAAAAAAAAAAAAAAAAAAAAAAAAAAAAAAAAAAAAAAAAAAAAAAAGTGTTTCCTTTGAAATTAAAGAGCTAACTTTAGATTTAAAACAAAGAGAAAATACAATGAGTGAAGAAGCGAAACGCAAAATTAGTCGGAACTAGATTGAGCAATGGACTCAACTAAAGAGAATCAATAAAAAATAAGTGCGCTGTTGACAGCTCTCACCCCCCCCCTAAAAAGGCTTGTTAAATTTACGCTATACTGAAAACTATATAGATTGCTTAAATCGAAGGTTTTATTTAGCCAACAATTCTTTTCAGAATTTTAAGTGAACAGACTTAAAAGGAAGGAAATATTGATGGAAATAAAATGATTTAGATTAGGAAAACTAATTTTAAATTGTCACAATGTTTTATTTCAAGAAATTGTTACTATAAAGAATTTTTGGCAATAACTATTTACTGTTTTTTTGCAAAACTATCCATTTTAATTGTTTTAGACTTCTCTTAAGTGCGAGTCTGCGATTTTTGTTCGGCGGTGGGGGTGGCACAACAAATTTAGAATTCTATTCAGTTTTGTTGCATTTTTACGAGTTGGACAATATATTTTTTGGAGAGGGAGGTACCCCTCCCCCAGGATATGGCCTTGACTCTTATTTGCAACATTAGCCTCATTTGTAATCAATAAGTTTAGAAAACTCTGAATACTAATTTGGGTAGAAATAGAACCCTATTTGCACACTATATCCTTAACGTGTTCGGACGTTGAGCTTCTCTTTTGCAATATTTGACTTATTTCAGTTTCATTTGAAGAGACTTCCCCGAAATGCTAAATTTGAATCATATGGGCTTTAGGCTTTCTAAATGCTTCGGAATTCTAATGCTTTTTATTTTTTAAATGCTCTTCACCCCTTCCCTTTGTGCAGAACTGCTGATATCAGTAGGCGGATGATAATTTTTCTCTGTTTTCAGCTCCCCGTTTGGACATTCCTCAGGGCTCTTCATATCATGGTTTAATATCTGAAGATTCGTTTGAAGTAAAGGTTACGCCCAAGATAAAGACAATTGATGGTGGCTCCATTTGTGGCTTCAGAATAACCAAGAAACATCACGGAGAGGCTCCATTTGAGGTAATGTTATTTTCTCATAGTAAATGCAAAAGAAGTTGATTTTTTTTAGTAAGTTTTTGCACAGGGCTTCTTTATCCTTACACTTATATGCTGTTTTTTTTTAGATTTAAATACTTACACATTTTTAGAGGAGCATCTTTTCATAAGTAAACAGTACAAAACTTCTCTTTTTCGTGTTACCTATATATTTTAGATACGACGATTTTGAGAAAAAGGGGCAGGGGAAGGAGGCTAATTGCCCTCTAATTTTTTTGATTCCTTAAAAAGGCCACTAAAACTTTAAATTTATTTACAAACGTTTTTATTTGTAATACATATACGTAACTTACAAATTAACTTACGTAAGGAACTTCTATATTTGTATTTTTTATTACGTATATTCGTTAATACCTCGCTCTTTACGTTAAAGTTCGAATTTTGTTCCAATTCTTCAAGAATGACCCCTGAGTCACAAAGGCCGTTTAATTAGAATAAATGGTTCTTTCGAAATAACTAAAAATAATTTAGCGTAAAGAGCGTGGTATTGCGGAGGGACGAAACGCCTCATATACTTAGTAATTTGTGTTCATTTTAAGTTTTAATGTTGCTCCTTACGATAAGTTGAAAAAAGTTGTTTTTTATTCAATTTTGCATTGTTTTTTTTTTAATAACGCTGAAGAATCCAGCGCCCCCTTCATGAAAATTCTCTTCCCCCATGAAAAATTCCTCTCTGGAAAGATCCACTCACGTAAACCCTCCCCCAAACCCCCATCATCAGAAAAAAAATTCCCCCTGAAAAATATCAGTATACTTCCGAATAACCAGTACTATATGTAAATAATGGGAAAAGTTCATAATTTGCAGCCCTGCCCCGGGAGCTGTGGGGGATTAAGTCGTCCTCGAAGACATAGTTTTCAAATTTTCGACTATGCTGAACAAAATGGTTATCTCAAAATTTTGATCCGGTGACTTTAGGGGAAATGAGCGTGGGAGGGTCCTAGTTGCCATCCAATATTTGGTCACTTAAAAAGGGCAATAGAACTTTTAATTTTTGTTGAAATGAGCCCTCTTGCGACTTTCTAGGACCACTAGGTCGATACGATCATCCCTGGGGAAAAAACGACAAAAAAACAAATAAAAACGCATCCGTGATCTTTCTTCTGCCAAAAATTACAAAATCTTTAGCAAAAGTAGACAGAAAGCGGGCCTCAATGTGCTTTCTTGATCACAAATTAAGCAAAATGGATGTTGAATAATCTGCTACTGTAGGCTGAAAGAAACATCTTCTTTAAATCCTTTTCAATTGTGAAAAACGACGGTGATTCACTGAATAATTTGAATAATTGTATTTATTTGCAATAAAGATAAACAATTGTCTTAAATCAGAAATATAAAAAGGTATGAAATATGTCTTTTGTCAGGTTTATGCATTCAATGTAACCTTGTTTTAATAGAATTATAACTATTATTGTTTTTTCAATTATGGATCATAATCAATATTTTGAAATATAAATATTATCTTGAAGGCATATTTTGAGTCTTTTCATTTCCCCTCTTTTTTTACAACCTTTTTAAATGTGCCTCTTTCTTTATCAGAAAATGTAAGTTGATTTAGTCGTTCGGAGGATCAGTACAGGGGTACTTTCCGTAAAGGTTTCTGGCGGGGGGAATGTTTTTTCCTTTGATGGACGTTTATGCAGTAATATTTTTTCAAACATTAACTTTGCAATATAACATGATCAGCCCTTACAACATACCGGCTTTGAATGCCCTCCCCCCCCCCCTATTCTGAAATTTTGGTCTGACTCGAAAAAAACAAAACTTATTTGAAATTTAGGACGAATTAATTTTTGTTACGATTATTTATTGACAAATATTATCCATGCCCAAGCTGAAATAAACTAAAATATATATATAAAAGCTGAAAAACAAAAACAAAATATAAAGTCAACGCAGAAACCAAAAACAAAAGAAATTCATGTACTATATACTATAGCTTTTGTTTTTAAGCACATCTAAAATGGTTGTTCAAGCATACACAAACCCATTTTAAACACAAACACATAACAGAATGAGTTCTAAGTACCATTGTCTATGTCTGAGCTGTCTTCCGATATAAGATTATAAAATTGGATTTTTTTTATTTAAAAATTGTTTGTATAATGTAGTTCAAATTAATTAAAGTCAGATATAGGTCAAATATCTTAATAGTCTTATTTTTGGAAAACCTGAATGTTTTTGTTCTTTTTGCTTTTGTTAAACCCGCTGATATTTTCATTAATTATGTCACAGTCAATATTTTTGTGTCTATATCTTCTAACTTTTACGTAATTTTTTTAGCTTGTCATAGCAAACCAAGAAACAGGGGAGGCAGATTTAAGGGCTCGTCGCCCCCTGAATTGCGAAAAAAGGAAGTCTTACAGTTTTGATTTTGTGGCTGTTGCATGTACCGGAGCTGCATCTCAAAAGTAAGTCTATTTATTTCCAGTATGGAAAAATATAAAAGTAACTTAAAAAGTACTTAAAAAGTACTAAAGTAACTTAAAAGTACTTAAAAGTACTAAGGACATCAAAATCAAACATTTTATCCACTGAAACCATCTTAGGTTTATTTATACATGAAGAGTGAATTTCTAAGATCTTTCTTTTATGTGTTCCAATGTTATAAAATTTTCAGGGCAGTATCACATTATTGTTAGTGTTGCCACGTTTAATTTTAGAACTAAATTCGCGGAACTGCTCAATTAAGTTTGGTACCGCGCTTCGTTCGCAAAAACTCACAAACAGACTGCAAAAATTCAGACATTTGTTGACTCTCAAATATAGCTATCTCTTCAAAGAAAAACCGCACTTTCCTAAACCTTTTTTTGACGATGTTTTCTATGGCTCATTTTTTGCTGACTTTTTCTCACAATATTTTTTTCGGCTTATTTTTTGCTGACTTTTTTTCACAATATATTCTTTGGCTTGTTTTTTGCTGACTTTTTCACAATATTTTCTTTAGCTTATTTTCTGCTGCCTTTTTTCACATTATTTTCTTTTGCTTATTTTGGTGGATTTTTTTCACTATATTTTCTATGGCTTATTTTTTCCTCACCTTTTCACGATATTTTCTTTGGCTTATTGTTTGCTGACTTCTTTTCACAATACTTTCTTTGGCCTATTCTTTGCTGACTTTTTCTCACAATATTTTCTTTGGCTTTTTTTTTTACTGACTTTAGTACAGAATTCACTTATGAATTTTTATCTGTATGATCTGAGAAAAAACGGTTTGTCTGTCTATAGTATAAAACATTTAATATATAGAGGTGATTAGGTTAGGTGTATAAAATTATGCGTTATGTGCGGCCTTCCATAGTTTTCTTCTGTAGTTTCCATAATTTTGTCAACAAAGTACTATATTTTTGTATATTTCATTAAGATTAACCTAACTACGCTTCTTGAGTGGGATCGACTGTACTGTGGAAGTGCTATTTCACTTTTCGAATGTTTCTAAAAGTTATGTTTTAAATTGTGTTGAATCATGTCCAAACTTGACCCCGGGTGGTTGATATTGAGCGACTGTGATATTAAACATGTTTTATGACTGCAAAATTTAACCACAAATATTTTATGACGGTAATTTTGGTTGAATAAGAAATGAAGGGCTAGTAAACAGCCTTATCTACTGATCTTTTCAAGTCGCTTGTCACGTTCCTTTTATACCAATTTTTTACTGAAAGGTGATACTAAATGACATAATACCTCCTAGATTTCTGTTCAACTTCTTACAAATCATTTTCGTTAAGTCTATTTGAGGATTTCCCTGGTTTTTGGGCTAATATCTGGCGATAGTTATTTAGCGCGTCTTGAGATTACAAATTTAACTACAAATATTTTGAGGTGCTCTTTTTGAAATGTAAATTTGTGGCACAAGGCTACTAAAAACTTTAGGCCTGATATGCCACTTGTCAAACGCTTTCCTAGGTCTCCGTCCTAGATTTGTGTTTGTCAAATATTCATTTGTAGAAATGAACAGATCCGTTTTCAGGGATAACATCACTGTTTGTGATGATTATCCGATTTGTTCGTTAAACTCCAAAACTATACATCCAGATCCATATGAGTATCGATAGTCAAATTTTTTTGGAGGGTCGGGACAGAAAAAAAGCAGCAATTAGTGTCAATCTCTGAAGTGTTTGGGGTCTAAAAAGACAAAACCAAGTACATTAAGGACAATCTATTCCAACATACCTTTAAAAAGAAAAACAACAACATAAAACAAAATAATCATCCAGTTTGAAACCTAGCTTTCCTGTCGTTTCATTGGTTGAATTAGTTTCCGATTTGTTTGTTAAACTCTAAAACTATCCATCCGGTTCTTTCCAATCTCAAGGCAACTGTGATTGAGACAAAAAAATAATTGTGATGACTATTTTTACTTTTTGTACCAATAGAACAGAACGCTTTTTAATAAATAACATTGGCATGCATCTATTTCGACGAACAAACAACCAAAACCAAAAATAATAAATATAAAGGTATCTTTATAAAATGGCTTGTTATCATACGTGTATTTCCAAGGATGTCAACAGGATGGCTTCAGACCTAAAGAAGACCCAAGTGTTTAACTACTTTTTTTCCTTCTTTTTTTTTGCAAACTGATGTATAAAGGCAAGGCAATGCAGAAAAAAGATATTTCTGACTCATTTTATTGAGAATGCTTTGCGATCTAGCTATCTATAATGAACAATACTTTAGTTTCTTTAGGCCAGGGGTTATTGATCATTCCCCCCCCCCAACTGCTTTGTAACAAGCAATAGCTTGTAAGGATAGTGCTTTAAAATCCTATTAGAGCCATAAATTACTGAAGTTCATATTCTCCTGAGTTAATCATGTTCTTTATTCATTATTGACTCAGGAGCTTGTACCTCTTGACTTTAGGGACACTCAAAGAATGCTCAGAACTTTTCAGGAAGAAGTTTTTTGCTGAATCTTCAGAATAATGACTGTCGATTTGTTATAACCATAGAACAAGAGCTCATAAAAACCTGATAAGGGTTTCATCATAATCGGGAAAGACAGAATCTTTGAATGGAATGAAAAAAATCTAAGAATAGAAGCCCATAAGAGACACGTTCGTATGACTAGATACGAGATAAGCCTCCCCGTCCCCCTGGTGAGATGATAAAAAGATTAACAAGAGACGTATTAGCTATTGAAGAAAAGTCCAATATTTAAATAGGCCTTATTTGCCCTATTTTAGACAACAGGGGAAAACACGACCTAAAAGTCATAGAATCTTAACAAAAATCATACCATCAGATTCAACATATACTCTGTCAACTACTGTAGAAGTTTCAAGCTCCTATCTACAAAAAAGTGGAATTTTATATTTTTGCCAGAAGACCGATCACGGTTGCATGTTTATTTGTTTGTTTGGTTTTTTTCCCCGGGGTGATCGTATCAACCCAGTGGTCCTAGAATGTCGCGAGCGGGCTCATTCTAACGGAAATTAAAAGTTCAAGTGTCCTTTTTCAGCGACCAAAAAATTGGAGGTCACCTAGGCCCCCTCCCACGCTCATTGTTTCCCAAGGTCACTGGATTAAAATTTTTAGATAGCCATTTTGTTCAGCATAGTCTAAAAAACCTAGTAACTATGTCTTTGGGGGCGACTTAATCCCACATAGTCCTCGGGGGCAGGGCTGCAAGTTACAAACTTTGACCATTGTTTACATATAGTAATGATTATTCGGAAGTGTACAGACGTTTTCAGGGGGAATTTTTCGCGTTGGGGTAGTGGTGGGTCGGGGGGAGGGGGTTAGGTAGGAGGAGCATTCAATGGAGGAATTTATCATTGGGGAAGAAAATTTCCACGAAAGGGGGCACAGGATTTAATTGATTTATTAAAAATTTAAATTAAAAAAAAGTTTTTTTCAACTGGAAATAAAAAGAAGCATTAAAAACTTTAAACGAACAGAAATTATTATGTATATGGGGGGTTTAGTCTTCTCCACAATACCTTGCTCTTTATGCTAAATAGTATTAGCTAGTACTAGTATAAATAATATTAACTATTTATACTATGGCCTTTGTGATTCAGGGGTCATTCTTAAAGAATTGAAACAAAATTCAAGCTTTAGTGTAAAGAGCGGGGTATTGACGAGGGGGAGAACCCCCTCATATACGTAACAAAAAAAATACAAATATAGAAGTTCCTTAAGTAAGTTAATTCATAAGTTACGTAAATTTATTACTGA
Source organism: Artemia franciscana (assembly GCF_032884065.1). Lineage (NCBI taxonomy): Eukaryota > Metazoa > Arthropoda > Branchiopoda > Anostraca > Artemiidae > Artemia > Artemia franciscana. The sequence continues at coordinate 48,379,682 of NC_088866.1, read as the reverse complement.
TAAAAACATTCGTAAAAAAATAAAAAATCCAGTTACATTTTTAAGTAACCAAAAATTGGAGGGCAACTAGGCCTCTTCCACCCCTTTTTGTTTCCATCAAAATCATCCGATCAAAACTATGAGAAAGTCATTTAGCAAAAAAAAAAAAAAAAAAAAAAAAAAAAATGCAAATTTCGTTTTAATTATTCATGTGCGGTGAGCCAAAAACAAAAACGTTCAGAAATTAAATAAAATAACAAGTTTTTTTTTAACTGCAAGTAAGGAGCGACGTTAAAGCTTAAAACACCCAGAAATTATTCCTTAGGCTATATGAAAGGGGTTGTGCGCTCCTCAACGCCTCGCTCTTTACGCTAAAGTTTATTATTGCTTTAAAAAGTGGAGCTGTGACAAAGAGTCAAACTTTAGCGTAAAGAGCGGGACGTTGAGGAGGGGACAGTCCCATTCATTTTAATTAAATTGTATTATAACTTTAAGTTATGTTCCAGGGGGGTCGGGGGTGGGGGTTAAGTTGGAGAATCTTTCCATGAAGAAATTTATTTTCCAGCACGATTTTCTAGCACGATTTTAAAAAACAATGAAAAAATAAAATAAAAAAGTTTTTTCATCTTGAAGTAAGGAGCAGCATTAAAACCTAAAACGAACGGAAACTATTATGTATATAGGGGGTTTAGTCTCCTCCACAATACCTCGCTCTTTACGCAAAAGTATTTAAAAAAAATTCAACTATCTATTCTACGGCTTTTGTAATTCAGGGGTCATTCTTAAAGAATTGGGACAAAATTCTTTTGAGCAAAGAGTGAGCAAAGCTTTAGAGCAAAGAGTGAGGCATTGACGATGGTAATACGTAATATACGTAATAAAAATGTACAAATATAGAAGTTCGTTACGTAAGCTAATTCGTAAGTTATGTATATTTATTACTAATAAACGTTTGTAAAAAAAATAAAACGTTTTAGTTCCCTTTTTAAGTAATCAAAAACTGGATGGCAACTAGGCCTCCTCCCCCACCTCTTTTTTCTTCAAAATCGTCCAAACGAAAGTAAGAGAAAGTCATTTAGCCAACAAAAATTAATATGAAAATTTCGGTTTAATTATTCATGTGCGGTGAGCTAAAATCAAAACATGTATTAATTTAAAAACGTTCAGAAATTAAGTAAAAAAATCGACTCTTAATGGTTCATATCGACTGCCATATTGTAATATCGTAAAAAGCGAGGCGTCCTTACTTGCAGTTAAAAAAACTTGTTTTTTTTATATAATTACATATAAACATGACATTTTCGAGAGAGCTATGGAAAAGGGAAATATGGCCAAACCAGAGCTTACGAATATGGCTGTCGATATGAACCATTACCCGGTGGCCGGTGTCTACCCCACCCCCTGAAGTTAAACCACTGGAAAAAGCGGAGGAAAATACCCCCGGTGGAAAATAGCCCCCCGGAAAATACTCCCCCTGAAAATGAAAGGCTTTTCAAATTTGAGAATTTCATTTGAATTTTGTTTTCATATTTTCCATAGAGGGGAGGAATCTTATTACTTATGCACTATGCACTACTCACTCAAGTTCACACTGTGTTGAACTCGAGAACAAACCGATTTCTTCGTTAGTTTCTTTCAGCTTAGTGTGAGACAGGACAAAGACAAGTAACAGATGGAAAAATATACAATTTCGGCTATATATTTGCACATAGGGGGCGGTGGTCAGTTTGATGTCAGAAAACAATTCTTACTTCATGATGTGCAGAATAAATGTATCTAACACATTTCATATGCATACCCGCTAAACTTTAACCTCCCTCCCTAATGTGCAAATATATAGTCTATTTTTTTTTAAGTAAATAAGAAACTAACGAAGAAACCGGTTTATTCTATAGTTTTACACACCGTAAAATTGAGTGACTGGGGTATAATACACAAGTACAGGTTTTTTTTTCATGGAGAGCCGGATTTCCCGGTATTATTTTAAAACGATCAGAAATGAAATTAAAGATACAAGTTTTTTCACCTGAAAGTAAGGAGCAACGAAAAAAGTTAAAACAAACAGAATTATTACGTATATGATCGGGGTTGCCACCTCCTCATGACCTCGCTCTTTAAGCTAAAGTTTTTTTTAATAGAATTTTAAAACAAAGCTTATGGCTCTAATTAAACGGCCATTGTGTTTCAGGAACCGTTCTAAAAGAATTGGGACAAAAAGTCAAAACTTTGGCGTAAAGAGCATGGCTATTATCCAGGGGATCATTACCATAAGGGGAGTATTTTCCGAAGGGGGTATATCCCGCGGGTTTTTTTTACGTGGGAGTATTTTCCGGGGGTGTTCGCCAAGGAGGTATTTTCGGGGGTAGGGGGGAGGTAAACATCTAGAACCCCATTACCCAACTGCCGAAGTACCCTACCAAGACAACAAATATGGGAACAAATTAATGCACTCAACTCAAACAAAAGGAAAGAAGACGGGGGAAACTTGACAATTGATGGACCTTTTCCATTTCATAATTTCCAATGTTCTATCGTCCGATGATTAGTCAAATGGGTAGTATCTTAAGAGACCTGATTTTCAATTTTCTAACCCTAAAATATTCCGGCGATCGATTCTGATTATACTGCTGGATACTGATCACCTTTATGGAACTTTTTTTGCCTTTCCAAACCCGAAAATATGTTGGTGATTGATCCTGATCGTGTTTATGGTATTTAATTTTGTGTTTTTAGACCCCAAAATATTTCGATGACTGATACTGATCGCCTTTATTAGACCTTTTTGTCTTTTCAGACCCCAAAATATCGGTACTGATCACCTTGGCGGGAATTGGTCTCGTCATTTCTGACCCAAAAATATTTAGGCGATCAACACTGATCGCCTTTACGGGACTTGAACTTGTCTTCTCAAAATTCAAGATATTTTGGCAGAGATTGCCTTTTATCGACTTGATTTTGTCTTTTCTGACCCTCAATTACTTTGGAGATACATACTGATCGCCCTTCTGAGACTTGATTTTGTCTTCTTAAATCTGGAACATGTCGATACCTGACTGCCTTTATTGGCATTGATCTTGTCTTTTCAACCCGAAAAACATTTGAGCGACCGACACTGATCGAGCTTATGGGACTTGATTTGTCTTTTCAGACCCTGAGCACTTCAGAGAGATACTGATAGCTGTTTTTTTTCTGTCCCGACTCTCCAAAAAAGTTTGACTGTCGATTCTCATATGGTTTTAATTCAGGTGTCAACAAGGCCTGAAGTTTCAAAGCAGATTCGGCGAACTTTTCGTGCTAAGAATCGATATGACTATACTTTTCATCGTAAATTTATTGTTGAAGTTCCTTAGGTTCTTTTTTACTTCCCCTGAAATGTTTACGTCGATTGGAGACAAACTTTTTGACCATTTGGAAATTTTAGGTTTAGTATAAACTGATTCAGCCCATTTTTTCAGATTGTTTTGTTTCTCTTAGGTTCGTTTGGCCAGCATATATGCACGGTAAGCTTATAGCCTATCGGAGACAAAACAAATTTGGGCCCATTTTGGGTGTCTTGTTTGAATAGAACAGTTTTTTTCATTGAGTACATCTCAATGATGTACTCATCCCAGATGAGTAATCTGGTGTACATCTCAGAGTACAACTTTTTCCACAATCTTTATCGAAGTTCTGCCTTTTCGCGCCTCTTTACTTCTTGCATTGTACACTACGAAGCACGCTTCTGCCATGCTTGATGCACTACTTCTATGCATGATTTTTGGAAGTTGTAAACCCTTTTCCTTTCTATGGATAGGCTTGGCATGTAACTTTGCTTTTACCAACATTAGATTCAGACAAAATAATTGCATCGATAGACAACATTTCTAAAAAAAAAACTCTCGATTTTGGCCTTCGTTTTCAAGAAGAAGTATATAAGCCTGTGAAATTGAGCTCGGAAAAACTATAGAAAGTATTAGGCCTTCCTAATTGACTGGTACACTTTTGAATTATAGAAATGTATTTTCTTAGTATTCCGTATAATTTTGTTTCAAGACACAGTAAAAAGTCATATCATGAGCTATTTTTTTAGCTTTTCACGGAGAAGGCCTATTTCAAACAGTTCGTGGTAACGAACTGTAAGTAAGGAGCGACCCGATTCAATTGTAACCGAAACTCTAAAAACCGGAATTTCGATTTCGATTCTGATATCAATAGATACATTAAAAGAATCAGCTGATTTCAAATATATAAGACTCATCAAGTTTATTGTTACCCATTAAAAGTTACTAGCCTAAGAAAATTTCCCTGATTTTTGAAATAGGGGGTAAAACCCCCTGAAAATTCAAGGAATCTTAATGAAGATCACCCCATCAGACTCAGCGTAACAGAGAACCCTACCGTTGAAGTTTCAAGCTCTTATATACAAAAATAGGGAATTTTACTATTTTCCCTGATGACAAGTCACGGATGCGTGCTTTTTATATTTTTCATTTTTTTTTTCAGGGGTGATGGTATTGAAAAAAATAGTCATAGAAGATCGGGAGAGGGTGCATTCGAACGGAAATCAAAAGTTCTAATGTCCTTTTTAACTTACCAAAAAGATGGAAGGGCAACTGGTCCTCTTCTTACGCCCATATTTCCCCCAAAGTTACCTGATAAAAATTTTCAGATAACCATTTTGTCCAATATACTTGAGAGACCAAAGATCTATATCTTTAGGGGTAAAATACGCCCCACAGTCGTTGGGGAGAGAGGCCCGTAAGTTAATAAATTTGCTTTTTATTTACGTGTAGTATTTGTTATTGGGAGGTATACAGACATTTTTCGGGGGAGGATTTTGTGCTAGGGATGGATTTCCATAGGGAGAATCTTCCTTGAGGAGGGATATTTTCGGTGGTGGTGAATATTCTCGGCAAATTTTACACTGGGGGGATTTGACGGAATTCCTCTACGAAATTCTTTTTAATTGTGTTACATTCTCTTTCCCAACTCAATTTTGCATTTGACGATGTTCTGAGGGAAATATCTGGGGGCTATTTAATTCCGTCAATTGAATTCTGGATCAGTGTTTTGATTTCTGGAAAAAAATTTCCTCGTAAGCGGGCATTTTTGTAGTGATCGAGAAACCGATCAGAGATTAAACTCTTTTACAAAGGAAAGTGGGTAAGGAGAATTTTTCAGTCTGAGTCGTTCGGAAGAAATTTTACGGGGAGGAGGATCTTCAGCGAGGAAACAACTCCTGGAGTGAATTTGACGGGAGGGTGGGGGAGGGTGCACCTTCCGGTGGATAAAATCTCCACGGAGGAGTTTCCCCTAAGGGGGGGGGGGGTATATGATGGCACTTAATCAAGTGACATATAGCGATCGCAAATTCTGCCGGTCTGTCTGTCTCTCTGTCGGTCCCGGTTTTGCTACTTTAGGCACTTCCAGGTAAGCTAGGACAATGAAATTTGGCAGGCGTATCAGGGACCGGACCAGATTAAGTTAGAAATAGTATTTTTCCTGATTTGACCATCTGAGGGGGGGAGTGGGGGCCCGGTTAATTCGGAAAAAATAGAAAAAATGAAGTATTTTTAACCTACGAATGGGTGATGGGATCTTAATGAAATTTGATGTTTCGAAGGATATCGTGTCTCAGAGCTCTTACTTAAAACCCCGGCCAGATCCGGTGATATTGGGGGGGGGGAGTTGGAGGGGGGTACCTAAATCTTGGAAAACGCTTAGAGTGGAGGGATCGGGATGAAACTTGGTGGGGAAAATAAGTAGATGTCCTAGATACGGGATTGACAGAACCGAAACGGATCTGCCCTGTTTGGGGGAGTTGGGGGGGGGGTGTAATTCTGAAAAGTTAGAAAAAGGGGTATTTTTAACTTACGAAGGAATGATCGGATCTTAATGAAATTTGGATTTTAAAAGGATATTGTGTCTCAGAACTCTTATTTTTAATCCCGACTGGATCCGGTGACATTGGGGGGAATTGAGGGCGGGAACCTAAAACTTGGAAAACGCTTAGACTGGAGGGATCGGGATGAAACTTGGAGGGGAAAAAACAATAGATCCTATATATAATTGATCCAATAGATACCCCCATCCTAAAATGTATGCATACTTCCCAATAGCAAATACTATACGTAAACAGTGGGCAAATTTTACATCTTAAAACCTTTCCCCTGGAGCTGTGGTTGGGTCATGTTATACCCAAGTGCATAGTTATTGGGCCTTTTTTTCACTATCATGAACAATGTGGCTATCTCAAATTTTGGTCGTATGTTTTTGGGAAAAAAGGGTGGGGGGGGGGACCTAGTTGCTCCCCAATCTTTTTAGTCACGTAAAAAGGGCACTAGAACTTCTAATTTCCGTTTGAATAAGCCCTCTCGCGACATTCTAGGACCATTGAGTTAATACGATCACCCTTGAACAAAAAAACGTATCCGTTATCTTTGTTCTTGCAAAAAATTCCACATTTTCGCAGATGAGAGTTTGAAACCTCCACTGCGTTTTCTGATAAGTTGAATCTATTGGTTTGATTTTCATTGAGATTCTATGACTTTTAAGAGGGTGTTTCCCCCTTTTCTAAAAAATCAGGCACATTTTCTGGGCTCGTAGCTGTTAATAGGTAAGACTAAACTTATATATTTCAAATCAGCGTAATAAGCCGATTCTTTTGATATGTCTATTGGTATCAAAATTCTGTTTTTGGAGTTTTGGTTGCTATTGAGCCTGGTTGCTATCGTTGCCATGAACTATTTGAAACTGTTGACACATCTAATATCTCTTATCAGTTCTTACCAAAATTGCTTTGGAACCTCTCTGTGGTTTTTTAAAATTTCATAATGGGTAGGCTACTTTGTCTTAATACTGTCAGCTGACGCCGATACTCGAAAAATCACACTTTTGGCATTGAACGTTCTCAGCGCGTAGTAGAAGAAAACAAAAAGGGAACACGTTGCTTCCTTTACTGATGAATAATCATCCACCTGAATAATTTCGTACTATCAATCAAATGTCCTAGATTCAAGTAAAAAGGGATAAAAAAAAATTCTAATAAAAGCTGCTTTCGTAATCAAAAAGGTGACTCAGACCGAGTTTGTTTAGAAAGAAATGGTTTTATGTGACAAACAACAGACACAAAAAGGTTGGTTTATCAAAAATATTGTTTACTACTATTAAAAGCTCATCGTGGCATCATGGTGGCTGAGGCCACCACAGTTGTACACGCTTTTCTTCCGTTCACTCTTTTCAAAAACTCATTATTTGCACCCTCCTTAGAAGTTCCTACTTGATTTACATATTTTCTTATGGCCTCTTCCCACTTCAGCTAAGTATCATTTGTGGTTTACTGAAAACTTAATAGACTGGTTAAATTGAAGGTTTTCTATTAGCTAGTTTTTTTTATAGAAAAAGGAATCGTTTACAAAAACGTTCATTCTAACTAACACAATTGAACAATCTATTCCTCTCTGGATTTATATGGATCAATAAAATAGGGTTAAATTGAAATTACCCAAGAGTCAGTATTTCTAAATCTTATAATAAGTAATCTATTTCCTATAGAATCTAAGATAATGCCTTAATAAATACATATCTACAATATATTTACTGCACTCACTAAAAGTACTATTTATCTCCATGGCTTCTAACCTTAGCTTCAACAATGTAATTGATTTTATTAAAAACTTTGGTTTTAGCCCTTTCTTTTTCTTTCTTCGAAAAACAAACATCATTTTTCTCAATACTCCTCCCGGGGTGAATCATTTTGTTTTAACGTATTTTAGTTAATCTTTTCTCATCATATTTTTAGTAAATGCGCCTATAGAAAATAATGATTGCCTTTAGTAATTCCCAAATATCAAAAGCCATCCTATATGTATTTCCAGGGTGATAGAAGAAATACAGATATCAATTTTGAAGGAATTAGGGGATATCTCCAGGGGAAATCGCAGAACTTCAACCGAAATGAGGATATTAGGAAATGATCTTCGTTAGATTTGGAAATAAAATGAACAAAAAATCGATACTGACAGGAGATTACAATCGAAAATAAATGGAAAACATACGCTATTTAATAGGCTTTCCAAAAATCAATGATGTTCCAAGTAAAAAAGCTGATCCTCATGGCAATCTGAGTTAGAATGACGTCAAAACACCATTTTACGGAGCTAAGGCAACTTTAAGCGGACACTCACGATATTATGGTAATGAAAAGTGAAGATCTCCTCTTTTGTTAACACCACTGACCTCGATGTATATCTCATTAAATACATGGAAGCATGAAATTTGCCCGAATCAATGACAGGTCCCAAAAATGGAGTGAAAGGATTAGGCTTTGAGAAAATGTGAATTAAATCCCTAATTGTAGCCTAGCAGCAATGGCACAAGATCAATCAGTTCGTGGTAAAGAACTGTAAGTAAGGAACGACTCGGCTCAATAGTGACCGAAACTACGAAAAATTGAGTTTTGATATCAGTAAATTAGTAAAAAGAAACAGCTTATTTTGCTGATACCAAATATATCAGATTCATCAAGTTTAGTGTTAACAATGAAAAGTTACGAGCCTGAGAAAATTCGCTTGATTTTTGATAAGGGGGAAAACAACCTCTATAAGTGAAGAAATCTTAATGAAAATCACACCAACAGGTTTACAGTATTAGAGAACCCTATTACAGGAGTTCAAGTTCCTATATACAAAACGTGTAATTTTGCATTTTTGCCCGAAGAAAGATCACGGATGCGTTTTTGTTTTTTTTATAGATGGTTGTATTGAAATAATCTCCTAGAGGATTGGGAGAGGGCGTGTTCAAATGAAAATGAAAGTTTTAGTGCCCTTTTTAAGTGGTTTAAAAGGTTAGAGAACAACTTGCCACCCTCCTACACCCCTTTTTCCCCAAGCTGTCCGATCAAAATTCTGAGATAGTCATTTTGTTCAGCATAGGTAAAAAATCCAATAACTATGTCTTTAGGGGCAGCATAACTCTCCACAGCCTGTGAGGAGTCGCCCGTAAGTTATTTATTTATTTATTTGAAAACCCCTCATACAAAAGCAGGAAGACGGAGGAGTAAAAGAAAACAAAATAACGAAACAATAAATACAACAATTAAACACTTCGCAAAATACAAGATAAGCAATTAAACGAAAGATACCAAAATAAAAAATAGACTTATTAGTGAACGAGTATAATTTACATAATAGATAGATAGATAGATAGGTGTATTTCAAAAACCCATGGGCCATATACACACAAAAATATAAATAAATAACAAACAAGCAAGGAAATTAACAACAGTACGAACACGCACAAAAAAACAGAATTCAACGCAAAAAGTGCCTAATCTAACTACAAAAGAAATTAGTCGTATAAAACTTTTTCTTCTTATTAAGGATTTATCTATATATACTCCCACTCGAAATATTGTGGTTGGGTTACTATTTTGTAGAATACCCGGAAGCATCAGATTAATCCCATGCAAATAAATTTCCCGTAAATCCAAGAGCACCGGGCATTTCCGGAGAAAATGATCCAAGTCTTCATCATCATCATTACAAAGGGGACAAACATACCGCCTATCAGGACCAACTATCATTTTATTTTTGTCGAAAGTTTTTTGCCTGTTCTGGATTGGAAGACAATTCGCCCTAAGCTGAATCCAACGACGTAGAATCATAGCCGGTAAATTAAATTAAAAAAAAAAACTTCCTCTCCAAAACAAGGTTTTGCCTGATTATAATGTTGTAGGGTTGTAGAATCTAAAACAGCCCTTGCCAATGCTGAATTTCCTGACTCTCTAATATAAATCGTACCTGGCTTTCTAAATTTATTGGTATATCACTAGAGCAAAGACCATTATTCCATAAATAAGGCATTCCTACTTTTTCTAGTAATGATTTAATTTGGGATTGCCACGAGGTTTTTAAGCCACATTTCAACATCTCTTCATATGCCACTCTTACTAGTCTATCTTCATTACTCTTAGTTAACTTCAACCAGAATCTAAGCATTAAAATATACCTACGTAGCTTTAAATAAAACAGGCCAATATCACCTTTCAGAATCTGTGAATGAGTTGTCTGATGTAGACCAAACACTCTTTTATAATACTGGAGCTGAAGGGACTCCAGTTGCAGCACCGTTTCTCCACCCCATATCTCTGCTCCATATTCTATCACGGGTTAAATTTTTGTGTTAAATATTCTTTTATGCATTTTTAGGTTTTTAATCCCCATTATCGTCGGATTTCTAAATATTGCTGACATGGCCACCCTACCTCTCTTAATTATTTCATTAACATGACTCCTTAGGCTTCCATTTTCCGATAAGATAAAGCCTAAATATTTTATTCTTTTACTTATAAATAGTTCCTTATTATTAAATTTAAATGTATATTTTTCATCGCCCCCAACCCTCCTTTTCTTAAAAATAATAACTTAAAAATAACAACTTTTCTTAAAAATAACAACTTTGCACACATAATATGTTTGCAAAAAAAAAAAATCTTCATAAACGGCGACATACTATATATGCTGCAAAACAATAGCGTTTAAACAATCTTGCAAGAATTAAATTATTATTATTAAAAAATGTTGTAAAAACCCGTCACAATTTGACACACAACAAAACGGAGCATAGGAAAAAAGAACAAGAGCTAAGAGCTCATATGGCCCTTGTGATGAGGCCAGAAGAGCTAAGAGCCAAGAGCTCATGTGGTATGAGCTTTAACTAAATTCTAAGAATCAATAGATTGATTTAAAAGGAAAATCAGAGGCTGAATGCCGGTCGGGATTTAAAATAAGAGCTGTGAGTCACGATGTCTTTCTAAATATCAAAATTCATTAAGATCCGATCACCCACTCGTAAGTTATAAATACCTCATTTTTTCTAATTTTTCCTCTCCCTTTAGCCCCCCAGATGGTCGAATCGGGGAAAACGACTTTATCAAGTCAATTACGAAAGTAAAACAGTTCAAAATAGGGATGATACCTTTTTAATGACAGTGAATAAATATAAAATTATTTAACTGGATATTGTTATTACATACAGTGGTCATATAGTGTTCGAACACATACAGTGTTCATGCTGATGATACACTGCTGATGATGAACACTGTATATGTGTTCGAAATATCCAGTTAAATAATTTTATATCTATTCACTGTCATTAAAAAGGTATCTTTTTAAGGTATCTGTCATTAAAAAGGTTTTTTTTTTCGTCATGGAAAGGCAGTGTGGTCTTCGAAGTTATCTACATCAAGTCAATTTGTGCAGCTCCTTGACACGCCTACCAATTTTCATCGTCCTAGCACGTCGAGAAGCACCAAACTTGCCTAAGCACTGAACCCCTCCCCGCAACTCCCCCAAAGAGAGCAAATCCAGTACGGTTACGCAATCATGTATCTACGAAATTTGCTTATTCTATCCACCATGCTTCATCCCGATTCCTCCACTCTAAGTGTTTTCCAATATTTCCGATTTCCCCCTCCAACTCCCCCCAGTGTCAATAGATCTGATTGGGATTTGAAATAAGAGCTGTGAGACATGGATTCCTTCTAAATATCAAATTTCATTAAGATCCGGTCACCCGTTTTTGAGCTAAAAAACCTCAATTTTCAAAATGTTTCTAAATTAACACCCCCCCCCAGCTCCTCCAAAGAGAATGGATGTCAATCACGTATCTAGAACTTGTGCTTATTCTTCCCATCAAGTTTCATCCCGATCTCTTCTCTCTAAGCAAATATTTCTGTTTCCCTCCTCCAACCCCCTATGTCCTTGGATCCAATTTGAGTCGAAAATGGAGCATCTGAGACATAAGATCCTTCTATATATCAAGTTCCATTAAGTTCCGATCACCTATTCGTAAGATAAAAATACCCCGATTTTCACGTTTTCCAAGAATTCCGGTTTCTCCCTCCAACCCCCCCCCCCCCAATGTCACAGGATCTGGTCAGAATTTAAAATAAGAGCCTTAAAGCACAAGATCCTTCTAAATATCAAATTTCATTAAGATCTGATCGCCCGTTCTTAAGTTACAAATACCTCATTTTTCCGAATTACCCCCCCCCCCAACTCCACCAAAGAGAGCGGATCCGGTCCGGCTATTCCAGTCACGTATCTAAGACTTGTTTTTATTCTTCCCATCCAGTTTCATCCTGATCTCTCCGCTTTAAGTATTTTCTAAGATTCCCCCCCCCCCCAGTGACACTGGATCCGGTTGAGATTTAAAATAAGAGATCTGGGTTACGAGGCCCTTCTAAATATGAAGTTTCATGAAGATTTGATCACTCCTTCGTAAGTTAAAAATACGTCATTTTTTTAATTTTAAGAATTCACCCCCCCCATTCCCCCAAATAGAGCGGATCTGTTCCAATTATGTCAACCATATATCTAAGACTTCTGCTTATTTTCCCCACCAAGTTTCATCCCGATCCCTCCACTCTAAGCGTTTCCCATGATTTTAGGTTCCCCACCCCAAACTCCCCCCAATGTCACCACATCCGGTCGGGATTTAAAATAAGAGCTTTGAGACCCGATATCCTTTTAAATATCAAATTTCATTGAGATCCGATCACCCGTTCGTAAGTTAAAAATACCTCATTTTTTGAAATTTTTCAGAATTAACCCCCCTCCCAACTACCCTAAAGAGAGTGGATCCTTTCCGGTTATGTCAATCATGTATCTAACACTTGTGCTTATTTTTCTCACCACGTTTCATCCCGATCCTTCCACTCTAAGCGTTTTCCAAGATTTTAGGTTTCCCCCTCCCAACTACTTCGCATGCCCACTTAAACACCTGTCCGACTCATCCTTGATTTCGATTCAACTGCAAAAGGTTGGAAACGCCCAAGAGAGTGACCAATCACAAGATTTGCAGACGGATATCAGGAACATCGCCCTTAAGAATCTCCGACCCTTGCCCGTGGCAGAAGTCTCTGGAGATAATTAACGGCGTTGACATTTGGTACCCATATAAGCCAATATAATTACATCACTTACCACCAGCGAGAACTAGAGGAGGATCTACCACCTTATCTCGCTGGCAAATGCGATTTAAAGTAATTTAAGGTTTAAGGTAATTACGTAGTACAAAACAATGGCACTTCATAACTCCCCTCCCAACTCCCCCCCATGTCACCAGATCCGGTCGGGATTAAGAATAAGAGCTCTGAGACACGATATCCTTCCAAACATCAAATTTCATTAAGATCTGATCAACCGTTCGTAAGTTAAAAATACTTCACTTTTTCTATTTTTTTTCTGAATTAACCGGCCCCCACTCAACCCCCCCCCCCCAGATGGTCAAATCGAGAAACGACTATTTCTAATTTAATCTGGTCCGGTCCCTGATACGCCTGCCAAATTTCATCGTCCTAGCTTACCTGGAAGTGCCTAAAGCAGCAAAACCGGGACCGACAGACAGACCGACAGAATTTGCGATTGCTATATGTTACTTGGTTAATAGCAAGTGCCATAAAAACACAACACATCATTGCTTTAGAATATGGGACCAATCACTTAAATTGCCATCTATTTTCTATTATGCTTCACTATCCGTTTGGCAACGCCAACCCCTGGGTCAGCAAGCTTGAATTTCGTAATAGCGAGTCAATTTCTGTACCACTGAGGTAGATGAAGCAGACACTTGGAAAAGCGAAAGAACACGTATTTACGTATAGCATTTGTTAATGGGAAGTATACAGACATTTTTTGTGGGGGAAGGAATGTTGTACTTGGTTAGGGTTTCCATAGGGGAAATCATCCATGGAGAGGGGAAAATTTGACACTTGGGGATTTGACAGAATTCTTAGTTGGAACATTTTTCTTTATTTGGTTTTCTTTCTCTTTGCCAACTCAGTTTTGCATGTGGAGATGTTCACGGGGAACTATTTACAGGTTATTCTCAGAGTGTTTGGGTTTCTGGGAACCCAAACTTGGGTTCCAGACTTGGAAATTTACTTGGAATTTCTGAAATGATCTGGAAAACCATTAGAAATTAGTTTTTTCAAATAAATGCATGCAAAGGAGGCATGCCACAAGACATTTTACGGCAAGGGGAATCTTCAGCGAGGATGGAACTGTCCGGAGTGAATTTTACAAGAGAATGAGCCCGTGGGGAATTTTAGAGGAGGGTGAACTTACCACAGAGGAGTTTCTCGTGAAGGGAGGAACTTTTCATGCAGGGTTAACCAGATTCACCGGCATTACATGAAAAACGATCAGGAATAAAATACAACAGAAAGTAAGGAGCTACATTAAAACTCAAAACAAGTAAAAATTATTCCGTATATGAAGGTGTTGGTCCCCTTCTCAATACCTTGCTCTTTACGTTAATGTTTGACTGTCCCAATTTTTAAGAACGGCAACTGAACACAAGGGCCGTTTAATTAGAATAGGAATTTTTTTTAAAGGTGCTAAGAACTTTAGCGTGAAGAGCAATGTATTGAGAAGGAGGGAGACCCATTTTTCACGAAAAAACTCTTTGTTTTGAGTTTTAATGTTGCTCGTTACTTTCAGTCGAGAAAACTTTTTTTTATTTAATTTCAGTCAAAAATCCATAGTAGAATTTTCTAAGATTTTTTTCTAAAATCAGTTATGGCTCTTTCCGGGAACCTAGAATGCCAAATTCACGGGTAGATGATGATAGTTCAGTTGCAAAACCAGAGGGTGGATTCTAAGGGACCACCCATCCTTTCCCTATAGGGCTGTTTTCTGAAGGGGGCTTACCCGGTAAACCCCCCTCCCCCTGGAAACTTTTATCCGACTCGTAAGAAAGTAACAAAAATGAACAGAAACTAATTTTTGATGCCTGTTGTAAAGTTTCTTGTACCCTCCCCCAGACAAAGATGTTGTATATGGCCTTGCTTCTCTATAATTTTAAAGCAAACATAAAGATTGTAAATTTGCACTGGACGTTCTTTTTTTTGAGTTTTTGTTGAATTAAAATCCCATCTACATTGTATATTGGATCAAGATCCAAGGCAATATTTGGAAATCGGATCTAACTAAATTCTGGTAGAAAATTGTAAGGTTTTTGCTATTTATATGTTAGAGCTTTTCTCCTTGCTCTGAAATCTCAAGACAAATTTTGCCCTTGGTTACGTCATCAAAGTTAATAAAAGGGATGATTTTCAAGTCTTGGCCATCGGAGGCTGTGCTGGTTTCTAGGGGCAGAGAATCTGGACAGCTCGTCTAGAATCTGGACAACCATGTAAGGATTAGCAGCACAGCGGACGACAGAAAAAAAGAAAAGGGAAAAACTGTAGCATGTATTCCTTGAGAGGATCGGAAACATCCTGACCACTGACCACAGTAGAGAGAATATAAAGTAGCGACTTTTTTTTTCCAAACATAACACACATTTCATACCGCGCGTAAAGACTGAGTCGTTTCGTCACAGCCTAGTTCAGTTCAGGGCTGCCAATTTTTTTTTTAAGGAATGTGTCATATTTTTTCCGAAATGTTCTTTTGTGTTATCTCAGATTCTATAATGTGTCACAAAATGTATCATATATTTCTGCTAAAAGTGGTATCATATTTAATTGTCAAATCATTATTTAGAGTTTTGAATATATAGTCTTTTCCAAATCAGTTCAAAAAGGAGTAAACTTGACCTTATCCTATTATCTTGGGATCATAACCTTTTTATGACGTCATGAAAGAAATAGAAACATTCGATTAAATTAATGTTACACACTATGAATTTGTTTTTGGGCGGCCAACGAGGCAAGTTTACATTTATAAAAGTTTTAGGAACAATCAATTCCGACAGTGAATTGAAAATAGGCTTTTCGTATGACGTCCTAATCGTAATCGGCTCTATACGTAATCAGCTTTATTGGCTAAGCTTTTTATTTACTCAATATGTAAGCCATTCAACCAGCTTCAATCTAGTATTTTTGTCATATTTGTTAGTGCCTTTTTAAGCCAGATGGATTATTCTGAAGGAAAGACATCTCTGGAAATTTGTAATCTTGTCTGAGGTGGGACACCCCTCCTGTACTCCTAAAAATGGGAGTTGCTGCTTATGCATACAGCTTTGGTAAACTGCATACTGATTACTTTTTACTATAAGTACGTACCAGTTGGCTACATCAAATGCTCAATCAACAAGCCAATTAAGCTCTGATATTCAGCGTGCATTTTGATTTGAAATTTGATTTGTAAAGAACAAGGTATTGACGAGAGGGCGAATCCCCTCATATACGTTATAAAAATAAACATATATAAAAGTTCGTTATGTAAGTTAATTAGTAAGTTACGTATGTAGATTACTAATAAAACGTTCGTAAAAAAATAAAAAGTTCTAGTCACCTTTTTAAGCAACCAAAAATTTGAGGGCAACTAGGCCCTCTCCCCCACCTCTTTTTTTTTTCAAAATCGTCCGACCAACCTATGAGAGAGCCATTGAGCCAAAAAGTAATGTGCAAATTTTGTGCGGTGAGCCAAAATCCAAACACATTAACTCGAAAACGTTCAGGAATTAACTAAAAAAAGAAATTTTTCTACTGAAAGTAAGAAGCGACATTAAAACTGAAAACAAACAGAAATTATTCCATTTATGAAAGGGGTTGCCCCCCCCCCATAACGCCTCGCTCTCCACACGAAAGTTTTTTATTGTTTTAAAAAGTAAAGTTGTGAGAAAGAGTCCAACTTTAGAGTGTAGTGTGAGGCGTTGAGGAGGGGACAACCTCTTTCACATGCGGACCAATTTCTTTTTGCTTTAATGTCGCTCCTTATTTTCAGTTGAAAAAAACTTGTCTTTTTTATTCAATAAATTCAAAACCAAGTGGTATCTATAATAGTTTTCAGGCAAATATTTAAGGACCTCCATTAAATCAAAATAGATTGACTATATGTCAAACGCAGTGCTCTGTGTTAAGGACGGATCAAGTACTTTCTATAAATGTTTGAGAAAGTTCCCTTTATTTCGTTATGAGAACTTGGAAGATGTTAAGGGAAGACTTTTAAAAAGTGAAGTTTGGAAGTACGTCTGTAATACCTTGCTCAAAATTAAAGGTTTTAAAAATTCTCTATTTGTCTCAAACTAGTTTCTGGAATTATGGAAGAATGCTAGTTAACTTGGGGAAATGCGAAAAGGCTGGGGAAAATTTTAGAAAACATTTGTAAGAGTTTTTGAGATCGCAGAGTTTGGTTAGATAAATTTGTGAAGGAGTAAAAATTAGCGTTGATGAAATGAGCAATTTGGAACTTTGAACCTCTTGTGTAGAAGACTAGACTACTAATTCAACAAAGGTTGGTACCAGGTTTTCTGCTTTCGTCCCTAATTGGGACCTGTAATTGATTTGCCCTTGAAACTGATTTGACTTTTTCTATGGGGGGGATTCTAGCTTACATATTGCGGAATAAAGAATAAACTTCCTACTGCAACTCACTTCTTTATTGAAGTCCCATTTCTTTCCATTTTGTGCTTGTACAAATTTAAAGCCAAATTTCCACCCATAATAAAAGTTCAGAGGCAAATATCGAAGAATTTCCCTTAAGTCAAAACAGAATGATTACATTTCAAACGCAATGCTTTTTGTATAAGGTCTGCTTTGAGTACTTTCTATGAATGTTTTTGAAAGTTATCCTCATTCTCTATCGAGAACTTGGACGGTGTTAGGGAAGGCTTGTGAAAGTGAATCTGGGAATTATATGTGTGGCACTATACCCAAAGATCTTAAGATTTGAAAAGACTTTTAAAGTTTTCTGTTTTTATGGCACTTGGTATTAACCAAGTGACATATAGCAGTCGCCAATTCTGTCGGTCTGTCGGTCTGTCTGTCTGTCGGTCCCGGTTTTGCTACTTTAGGCACTTCCAGGTAAGCTAGGACGATGAAATTTGGCAGGCGTATCAGGGACCGGACCAGATTAAATTAGAAATAGTCGTTTTCCCGATTTGACCATCTGGGGGGGGGGGGGGGGAGTAGGGGCCGGTTAATTCGGAAAAATAGAAAAAATGAAGTATTTTTAACTTATGTGCGGGTGATTGGATCTTAATGAAATTTGATGTTTGGAATGATATTGTGTCTCAGAGTTTCTTATTTTACATCCCAACTGGGTCTGATGACATTGGGGGGAGCTGGAGGGGGGAAACCTAAAATCTTGGAAAACACTTAGAGTAGAGGGATCGGGATAAAACTTGATGGGAAAAATAAGCGCAAGTCCCAGATACATGATTGACATAATCGGAACTTATTTGTTCTCTTTGGGGTAGTTGGGGGGGGGGGAGTAAGTCTTAAAAATTAGAAAAATTAGGTATTTTCAACTTACGAACGGGTGATCGGATCTCAATGAAATTTGATGTTCAGAAGGATATCGTGTCTTAGAGCTCTTATTTTAAATCCCGACCAGTTCTGGTGATGGGGGCGGGGAGTTGGGAGGGGGAACCTAAAACTTGGAAAACACTTAGAGTGGAGGGATCGGGATGAAACATGGTGGGAAAAATAAACACAAGTCCTAGATAGATGATTGACATAAACGGAACGGATCCGCTCTCTTTTGGGTAGTTGGGTGGGGGTTAATTCTGAAAAATTAGAAAAAAATGAGGTATTTTTAAGTTACGAACGGGTGATTGGATCTCCATGAAATTTGATTTTTAGAAGGATATCGTGGCTCAAAGCTCTTATTTAAATCCTGACCGGATCTGGTGACATTAGGGGAAGTTTGGGGTGGGGAGACCTAAAATGATGGGAAACGCTTAGATTAGAGGATTGGGATGAAACTTGGTTGGAAAAATAAGCAAAAGTCTTGCATACGTAATTTACATAATTGGAACGGATCCGCTCAATTGCGGGGGGGGGGGGGGTAATTCTGAAAAATAAGAAAAATAACGTATTTTTAACTTACGAAGGAGTGATCGGATCTTCATGAAACTTCATATTTAGAAGGACCTCGTAACTCTGATATCTTATTTTAAATCTCAACCGGATCAAACGTAATTGGGGGGGGCAGTTGGGGGGACCGAAATCTTAGAAAATACTTAAAGCGGTGAGATCAGGATGAAACTGGATGGGAAGAATAGAAACCTGTCTAAGATACGTGACTGACATAACTGGACCGGATCTGCTCTCTTTGGTGGAATTGGAGGGGGGAGGTAATTTTGAAATTGAGGTATTTGTAACTTATGAAAGGGTGACCAGATCTTAATGAAATTTGATATTTAGAAGGATCTTGTGCTATAAGTTTAACTTTAGGTTCTGACCTTCTAACAAGTGCCAAATGAGCTCTTGGCTCTTGGCTCTTCCGACCTCGTACCATATGAGCTCTCGGCTCTTCCGACCTCGTCCAAATGAGCTCTTGGCTCTTGGCTCTTCCGACCTCGTACCATATGAGCTCTCGGCTCTTCCGACCTCGTCACAAGTGCCATATGAGCTCTTAGCTCTTGTTCTCATTGATAGTGACTAAAACTGTTGACAACATCTGCCTGGGATAGGAGATATTTTAGAAAACAATTACAATTTTTATGATTTTAGGGTTTCATCTCAAAAAGGGGAGGTTGAGGGATTCCCGTCTTTCTTCTCCACCCCATCCTACCTTTTTTCAAGAAGCCAGAAAGTAAAGAATCCATAGATCTTCAAAATATTCTTTCAAAGTTAGTCTTTTCTTCAAGTACTATCTATATTTATAATAAAAAGTTGTCTGCCTGTCTGTCTGTCTGTCTGTCGAGTGACGTCATGTTTGTCCGCGTATGACGTCTGAATTATTTCATCATATACCAATTCAAAAACGAAAGTATTCAAGCCGATGTAGCTGAGTTAGTAACGGGTTATGTTCCAGATCCTAGGTTGGAGAGGTTCCAGGTTCGAACCTTGACTTTAGTATTAATACAAAAGAAGAAAAAACTAAAAACGGCAAAAACTACAAAAAAAACTAAAAAGAAAAAAAAACAAAAAAACTAAAAAAGCTAAAAAAGGTAAAAAACTAAAAACTAAAAAGAAAAAAAACTGAAAAAACTAAAAAAGGTAAAAACTACAAAAAAAAACTAAAAAGAAACTAAAAACTAATAAAAAAAACTAAAAAAAAAACTAAAAAACTAAAAAAACTTAAAAAAGGGTAAAAAACTAAAAAAACTAAAAACTAAAAAAGAAAAAAAAACTAAAAAAGGAAAAAAACTGAAAAATAAAGGAGAAAAAGAAAACTAAAAAAATAAAAATAAAAATAAAAAAAACTAAAAAAAGGTAAAAACTACAAAAAAACTAAAAGAAAAAAACTAAAAAAAGAAAAAAAACTAAAAAAGCTAAAAAAGGGGTAAAAACCAAAAAAAAACTACAAGGAAAAAAAGGAAAAAAACAAAAAAATTATTTCAAAACTAAAAAAGAAAAAAAAACTAAAAAAGGAAAAAAACTGTAAAATAAAGGAGAAAAAGAAAACTAAAAAAACTAAAAATAAAAAAAAATACTATAAAAAGGTAAAAACTACAAAAAAAAGCTAAAAAGAAAAAAGAAAAAAAACTATTAACAACTAAAAAAACAAAAAAAAAATTAAAAAGAAAAATGGAAAAAAACAATAAATTTATTTCATCAAATACCAATTCAAAAACGAATGTATATACAGACCGGGACACCAAGACGCAAATGACGACCGGGACACAGGGATATAAATGACGACCGGGACATTCAAAGAGAAATTACAGACTGGGACACCGGAACACAAATGACGACCGGGACACAGGGAATATAAATGACAGGGACACAACTACAACGGGGACGCCGGGGGGCACAGGGGGATATATAAATGACGACCGGGACACAGAGAATGTTTGATTAGCAATCACCATCAACAAAGCTCAAGGGCAATCATTAGAATCATGAGGTATAGATCTGAATACGGATTGTTTTTCCCACTGACAATTATATGTTGCATGTTCAAGAGTCGGTAAATCTGACAATCTGTTTATATGCCCAGACAATGGGACAGCGAAGAATGTTGTATATTCGCAAGTTTTACGTAGTTAAAACCTATATATATATCTATATTCACAGATGGGACACAGGGACACAACTACAATGGCGCGTAACGACTTAAGCGCGCGGGGGGGCTTGGGGGGCGCGAAGCGCCCCCACCAACAAGGTGGGTTAGTATAATATATTTTCTTATTAAATATTGAATCGAAGTATTCTATAAACTGTCAATTATTGAATAAATGGATCCTCAGAAATGTTCTCTTAGCAACAAGTTTCGACAAGGAACTTATGGCGTAGGTAGTAAATTGCCTTCACCTCCTAGATTTTGCCCCCTCCCCCCACAAAAAATGAAAGTGTCTTTTGAGGTTTTTTTATCGAAAAAATGCTCTGCTTTGGTATTTTTAATGATTATTCGAAAAAAGGCAAAGTCCCCCTCCTGGATTTTGCAAACACATCTTGCCCCTCCCCAAAATTTTTTGAGTAGATGCCACTGAACCTCGCTGTGTATGGTATTTTGGTAAGGTGAATACTCGGAAGGGCTGACATTATCCTTGTTTACATTTTTTACCTTGTAATCTTGGACCTTCTAGCTTTGCATACGACTAACTTACCATATGCTGAGACGCCTGAATAATTTTGACTCGAGACCTGAGAATAATTTAGTTTGAAAGGGGAGATGTAGCCAGCACACTAGGATACTAAAATACGACATTCCTGCTTAACTTCATCTTTTTTTGAATTCATACTTTTTTTTTATCCATGTTAAGCCAAATATCAGCCATGATAATAATTTTCGATACAAATATCCGAAGACCTCTATTAAGTCAAAATTGCTGGATTGCATGTCAAAGGTACTGATCTTTATAAAGCCTGGATCAAGTGCTCTCTATGAATGTTTGGGAAACTTTCCGGTCCTTCTGTAATAAGAACTTGAATGATAGTTGGGAAAACTTTTTCAAAGTAGAGATGGGAAGTAAATCCTCAGTACCGTGTCAGAAAGTCCTAAAATCTGGACGTCATTTCTAAAAGCTCCTATTTTATTTCTCATTAACAGCGGACATTTTTTTGTTTGTTTGTTAAGAAATGACAAGTGCTAGGATATGCATTAGAAATTCATTTAAAAGTTTACAGAGTTTAGAATATAATTAAATGTATTTTTGGAATAGTAGAATGAAATTTCGCTTGTGTTTTAAATTAGTAACTTAAAACTTTCATTTGCTTCCTCGTACGTACAGGAGGGGGGAGGCCAGTACTTGAAGCCCCTGCAATCTTGAGACTTTAACATATAAATATTTTAAATGTTTTATATTATATTTTAATCCACTTTTATTTCGAATATTTTGTACATGAATTGTCCCCCCCCCCAAGTAAATTTCTGCATGCATCACGCACGCACGCATGATTTTTCGGGAGTGGGGATTGAGCAACAATAAAACATTTTTATAATTTGAATACATTTTACCCAGATATTCGGGAAAACTTAGTATTTCTTGGGGCAGGGGTGGGTCCTGAGCCCCTTCCTGTGTACATCCCTAGTGTACATGCCTGGGTACAGTGAATGAGTAACTAAATACACGGTCAATGATCTTTCTGTGTCGACAATTTTTCGAGTTTGG
Source organism: Artemia franciscana (assembly GCF_032884065.1). Classification (NCBI taxonomy): domain Eukaryota; kingdom Metazoa; phylum Arthropoda; class Branchiopoda; order Anostraca; family Artemiidae; genus Artemia; species Artemia franciscana. Next base: position 48,357,212 of record NC_088866.1, on the reverse strand, counting down.
ATACTCTCCTCGGAACCCTAATATGCATGTTGGCTGAGGTACTTACGTATTATACTCAACACAATCGGAAAGTTTGCTCTGTTAGATGTGAGGGAAACCAGTTTTATCGGTCTGTATTTAGAGACAGTTAGCTTAGGCTCAGTGGGAAAACTACAATGTAGGTATATTTTAATTAAATAATAATATATATAGTTGATATTTTTTTTTAGGTTAGGTTACGTTAGGTTAGGCATTTAATAAAATTCGTGGTGGGCTGCCTACTTTCTATAATTCTAGTCATAGTTTCCATAATTTAGTTTTTGAAGTATTATATTTTGGTATATTTCATTATGATTAACCTGACTTCACTTCTCGAGCGTGTTTTATAAAATACGTAAGTACGTTGGTTGAGAATCAGATCGAAGTTAATGAAATATATTTCGAGAACTGCCGTCCTAATCTTGATGTGTTCTTTAATTTATACGTGAAAAGAGTATACACGTATAAATAAAATAGGGTCATTTTTTCGAACGAAATACTTTTGATAAAACCCTAACTACTGCAGACATTATGGAGAGTGTAACTCGTTTTCCAGCAGTATGAGATTTAATTAAATCCAGTTCAAAGTCTATTGTGATTGGGTTCCTCAGCCACACTCACTGTAGATTAATTTAAACAGTACAATCATTCCTTATCTCAACCATTAGACATAGCTGAACCGAGATACAAGTGCTCCGGAGAACATTTAAACAAGTATAAACATAAGCGGCATTAGATTTTTTCACGAGTAGACAAGTCAGATTTCTCTTGAACGCGAAACTTGGCTTCACCGTTGTAGCACTACCTTTTAAAGAATCTAATTTTAAATTCATTTATTTCAATACATATACAAAAATCGGTAATGTTATTATCAAATCTTTTTAGAAATTACAAACAGTCTCTAGTTGGTTTCAATGGAATTTTGAGAAAGTTTCTGCTATACATCTTCCTGGGTAATATGCGCTGGACTGCTGATTGTGCATTAAATGGGAGGAGCTCTTTGTACGCGCCGAGAATGTTGTAGCCAAAAATTATTGAGTACGATTATTCTGTCTAAATCTATATACAGAGGTGCTGCACTTATGTGGTCTGCGATTGAACTAGGTGGAATTTATCATTTGGAATTTAATGCGAAAGGTTTCCATCGACGGTAGTAGAACCCAGGATCTTTTTGTAAGAAAGCAAGCGGTTCTCACCACTGGACTTTGGCAGATCATCGACAAATCTTTACTACAAATTGATTTTTGTTTAGCTTCTGCACTCTCCGCTCATAGTAATTCATTGAAGTTTCGAAAACAGGGTATTTTACGTGAAAAAATGAGGGATTAATTACAGCTGTAAGGTCAGAACATTTATTGAAATCCGGGAAAAGGCTATCTACATAAAAACATCAGAAAACAAATAAACGAGTGCCTGCTATAAAATAATTGGAATAACATCTTACAAATTAATATTTTCTTTGATAAACACTTGTTCTAGATACCTTGCTACTCTAGAAATGAATAGTGGTATATTATACCCTTTAATTGGACTGAAAGAAGTAACTCAAGATTTCCCCAAATACTTCACTTTAACGTAGAAAACACCTAACACTGGCTGAAACACTGAATAATCACTCATTTTTCCAAAGTGGGCAATCAGCCTGTCATGCCCTTTTCTTGCCCTTTTCTTCCTATCAAAGCTCTTGAATCTTCCTCTCATTGGAAAACAAATACCATGAAGTTATATCCAATAGGTGAGATACCTAATTGATGTGCAGACTTGAGATAAAATTTCTGCCAATACACTGCCTTACAATCCCAATAAAATTCTAACATTTCCGAATTTTTCACATTCTTATACCCATTTTGGATCATTTGGTTTATAAAGAAAAGACCGAGTTTTATCTAAAATTAAATAAAAAAAAACTATTTTTTTTTATGCCCTTTTCTTGCCCTTTTCTTCCTATCAAAGCTCTTGAATCTTCCTCTAATTGGAAAACAAATACCATGAAGTTATATCCAATAGGTGAGATACCTAATTGATGTGCAGACTTGAGATAAAATTTCTGCCAATACACTGCTTTACAATCCCAATAAAATTCTAACATTTCCGAATTTTTCACATTCTTATACCCATTTTGGATCATTTGGTTTATAAAGAAAAGACCGAGTTTTATCTAAAATTAAATAAAAAAAAACTATTTTTTTTCAAATGAAAGCTAGGAACAACATCACAAATTAAAATAAGCAAAATTTTTAGCAGACTGTTTCATAAAGAATTCTGAAAAAAGTCAGACTTTGGGGTAAAGACCGAGGGCTCAGGAAGGGGCAGCCTCTCTCATATAAGAAACAATTCTTGTTCGTTTTCAGTTTTAATGTTGCTCCTTAATTTTAGTTGAAAAAAACCTGTTTTTTATTTGGCTTCTGACCGTTTTTCAAATCATTCCAGGAAATCACCCTCCCTTTTCACCCTTGTTCAAAATTTCTCCTGTAAAATTTTCTCCTCACGGAAAATTTTTCCCGTGGAAAATCTCCGCCGCAGATAATACCCCCTACCCGAAAAAAGAAGAAAATTCTATATTTTCAAACAGTTCGTGGTAACGAACTGTAGTAAGGAGCGACCCGGATCAATAGTAACCGAAACTCTAAAAAATGAAATTTTGATACCAATAGTTACATCAAAAGAATCGCATTTAAATGCTGATTTTAAATATATAAGTTTCATCAAGATCGGTTATACCCATCAAAAGTTACTAGCCTGAGAAAATTTGCCTCATTTTAGAAAATAGCGGGAAAAACCCCCTAAAAGTCATACAATCTTAACGAAAATCACGCCATCAAATTCAGCGTATCAGAGAACCTCATATAGAAGTTTCAAGCTTCTATCTACAAAAATGTGGAATTTCGCATTTTTTGCCAGAAGACAGATCACGGATGCGTGTTTATTTGTTTTTTTGTTTTTTTGTTTTTTGTTTTTTGTTTTTTGTTTTTTATTTTGTTTTTTTCCCAGGGGTGATCGTATCGACTGAGTGGTCCTAGAATGTCGCGAGAGGGCTCATTCTAACGGAAATTAAAGTCACCAGATCAAAATTCTGAGATAGCCATTTTATTCATCATAGTCGAAAAACCTAATAACCATGTCTTTAGGACGACTTACTCCCCCGCAGTCCCCGTGAGAGGGGCTGCAAGTTACAATTTTTGACCTGTGTTTACATATAGCAATGGTTACTGGGAAGTGTACAGACGTTCTCAGGGGGATTTTTTTGGTTTAGGGGTTAAGTGGGGGGGGGGGGTACGTGGGAGGATATCTCGATGGAGGAACTTGGAAATGGAAAGGGAAAAATGGAAATTTTTTTCTACTGAAAGTAAGGAGCAGCATTAAAACTTAAAACGAACAAAAATTATTACGCATATGAGGGGTTTTCTCCTCGTCATATCCCATTCTTTACGCTAAAGTGTTTTTAGTAATTTCAGCTATTTATTCTACGGCCTTTGTGATTCAGATGTCATTCTTAAGGAATTGGGTCAAAATTTAAGCTTTATTGTAAAGAGTGAGGTATCGACGGGGGTTGAACCCCCTCATATACGCAACAAAAACATACGAATATAGAAGTTCGTTACGTAAGTTAATTCGTAAGTTACGTATATTTCTTACCAATGAAAACGTTTGTAAAAAATTAAAAGTTCTAGTTGCTTTTATAAGTAATTAAATAAAAAAACAAGTTTTTTTGAAATGAAAGTAAGGAGCGACATTAAAACTTAAAACGAACAGAAATTACTCCGTATATGAAAGGGGCTTTTTCTCCTGGACACCCCGCTCTTTACGCTAAAGTTTTTTATTGTTTTAAAAAGTAGAGTTGCGAGAAAGAATCAAACTATCAAAAATCAAAGAATCAAAAATCAAAACAGAAAAATCTAAAAAAGAAAAAAAACTATAAAAAAGAACATTTAAAATAAAAGACTGAAAGACAAAAACTAATGAAAAAGAAAAAAAGAAAAAGAAAAAATGAAAAAATAAAAAAGAAACAAAACTAAAAAAGAAACAAAACTAAAAAAAGAAAAAACTAAAAAAGAAAAAAACTAAAAAAAGAAAAAAAACTAAAAAAGAAAAAAACTAAAAAAAAACTAAAAAAAGAAAAAAAAACTAAAAAAAAACTAAAAAAGGCAAAAAACTCAAAAATCGAAAAATTAAAAAGAAAAAACTAAAAAAGAAAAAAAACTAAAAAAAGAAAAAACTAAAAAAAAACTATACATGACGTCATATTAAATGTGACGTAAAAAAAAACTAAAAAGGAAAAAACTGAAAAAAAGATAAAAATCTATAAATGATGTCATGTTCAATATGACGTCGAAAAATACATTTTGACACGGAGTACAACAGTTCAAGATCTTAAAAAATAGTCACTATCGCTTTGAGAATAGTCTTGACTACTCGAATGGGTACCAAATCAGTCTTGAAGAAGATGATCCATTTAAAATAGAAACTATCCGAGAAAACTCTGTTTCAATTACATGTTCAAGCACAAAAGATTTGTGGCAAGAAGGACCCAAATGTCTAGTAAAATCGCTCTTAGATCTTGATTCAGATACAGAATTAGATGTCAAATGACCAATTGAAGCAAAATACGATGTAAATTCCCACTTTATTTTTCTTCTTTTTCAATATCCTTTCCGCCTAGCTTCAGCTTCGTTGGTTATGATGGAAACGAATGACCAGGCTTAACAACGGAATTTATAATCATCCATGTTTTTTTTCATATCTTTCCCGCACTCTGAAAATTTTCTACGATAATAATGTGTTTTAACCCTATGTGTTGCTGACTTAAATATATTTTGATACTCTTTGAAACGATGATGTCGCTCAGGTGTAGTATGATTCTTGTAAACTTTCCGAAGATAAGCTTTTCGCTTAGCACACTTTACTAATCCAGGAGTCATCCACGGACACAGTGGGGGGTGACTTCTTAGAATCATTCTTCTTCTGGTCACGTAGACATTCCTTAACAAAAGTGTCCTTGATCATCCCATAAAAATTTTCAAACACATTGTTTTTAGGCATATTAAATTATCCACAAATTCCCATGATACTGTTGATACATTCGACCTAAGGTTCGAGAGCTGCTCTTCCTTTGGGAGAAAATGCTGACTTTAAACATTATCTTTAATCTTAATCTTAAATTATCTATAAAATTGAGAATTTGAACAGAGAACAACCGATTATAAAAAAGATCATGAATTAAAACCAATGATCAAAACCTGCATAATTCTCGCATTGATTTTAATAAGGATATTTTGTCCTTTATTATTTATTAACTTATATCCTATTCATCACTGAATGCAAAAGACATTAAACACATAATATTTTATTACTAATTATACAAACCAGCGGTACTTGTATGATAGTTCCCCCCTACCTACTATTCTTCTAATATGTTTCTCTGACGCTCAGTATTAATCAAATATACCAAAGTAAGATAAAAATATAATATTTTAGAAACAAATTTTGGCTATATATTTGCACATTAGGGGTAGGCGTGGGGATAAAGTATTACGGGTCTGCATGCTTAATGTGTTAGGCACAATTATTCTGCATATCATGTAGTAAAAAATGCTTTCTAGCTTCACACTGTCCAAACATTTTAACCCCCTCCCTAATGTGCAAATATATATAAATATATTTTCCATCTATTCTGTCACTTCTCTTTCTTGTCTCACGCTGAAAGAAAGTAGAAGAAAGCGGAAAGAAAGTAACGAAAAAAGCCGATTCAATGGAGGAACAACTTGAGCGGTAGGGGGTTCATCACACAAGTACCAAACTAAATATTAAAGAACTTACTAAGTATGTGCATTTAATGCCAAAACATCCTAACTGTCATTGAGCCTTTGTATAAATATAAAATGAGTTCTAGGGAGAAAGGGGATGGTAGAAATTGACATCTAATCCCTCTTGATATCTGGGAATATTTGGTGTACGCCTTTATCATTGCTTGAGGGGGGGGGTAATAGTGCCCCTTCTATTGCGACAACCTTTTCCTGTCTAGAATAAATTATTAGTCTACCTTCACAGGTCCTCTGGCACAGAGATGGGAAAGCCAAGACGGGGCATCAACAGCCTCGCCAACTGGCGATATAAAATTTCCGCGTTGTTTTTTTTTTCTTCAGTTTTTTATTATCTTAGCTGTTTCGTTTACTTTTTTCTATTTTCTTTTCGTTTCATATCTTTGCATTTCTCATATAGAACTGAAAAAGGGAAGCGGTTGTTCTCCCGAAATATTATTGTCGAAAGAAAAAAAAGAAGATTCAGATATTTGATTTATTCCAAAGGAGGCCTGAACAGGAGGATTACTGGATCATTTATCGGATGATGACCCATTTGTTCTCTTGTTTAAGTTTTATTGATCACTGGATCATCTTTCAGACCAAATCAAATATGGAAATTCCTTTCTAATGCAAATTTTTGCTCAAAAACTATAACTTATTATTGCCAAATTAAACTACTGGATCATTTTAAATTCAATTAAATATGTAAAGCGATTTTTTTCCCGACTACAGTGAGTGCATGGCTAGTAAGTATTATAATAGTTAGTTTTTATAATTAGTGCAAAAAGATTAAATGTCCCGAAACTAAGATCTACCAGCTCTCCCTAACTATAGACCACTGTATTATTAAGCAAATCATTATAGTTATTATTGCCAAATTAAACTACGGGATCATCGTAAATTCAATTAAATATGTAAATCTGTTTTTTCCGACTATACTAAGTATTGTCATAGTTAGTTTTTATAAGTAGTGCAAAGAAATTAAATGTCTAACGCCTTTTCTTTACTGGATCCTTATCTGATGTTTTATTTTGAAATTAATTTGCAAATAATATCTCACAATCTTGGAGCAAGCTTGTAGATTTTATTTGCAGAATTCTAGAAACGAGAAGAATTTCCGTATCTAATTTCAACTGAAACAAGATTCAGGGATAAGTAAAATTTAAACAGGAAAAAAACTAAGTCAATATTTGGTAATTTATTTTTAATTTGGCAATATTAGCTGACAAGTTTTGGAGTAAGAATTTCGATGATTAATTTTATTTTGGATTTTATTTGCAGCAATGTAGAAAAGAAACGAATTTTCATATTTAATTTGAAGTGAAACAGGATCCTGGGATCGATAAAAGTTACACAGGCGAAACATTTTTTATTATCTGGTATCTCATTTTGAAGTTAATTTGCAAATAATAGCTCACAATCTTGGAGCAAGAATTTGGATGATTGATTTTATTGTAGATTTTGTTTGTAATATTGTTGAAAAGAAAAGAATTTCTGTATTTAATTTGAACTAAACAGTTTCCAGAGATCAATAAAACCTAAATTTGTCTAATGTCTGATATTTTAGTTTGAATTTAATTCGGCAATAATAGCTTATGATCTTGGAATGAGAATTTGAATGATTGATTTTATTTTAGACTAGCTTAACTCGTCGCGCGTTGCTGCGATCTTAAAAGAAACAAATTCAATGAAAATCTCCCCTGAAAGTTCCTCCCTATAGATAATTCACCTCGAGGAATCCCCCCACCTCGTGGAAAATTGATAAATTTTCCACCCCTCCCCCAACAATTCCGTTGGAAAATTTTTCCCATTATGTAAAGTAACGATCGTATTTTAAAAATTAAGTTAGTATTGTTAAATTGCCCGCTGGGCACTGATGGATATATAATATCCAAAAAACGTAAATAATGTGGACGGAAACAAATGTCATCGATTATTGTTCAGTGCCATAGGTATTCGAAAGATGGGGAGGGCCTTGGGGGGGGGGGCACGAAAAAATTGAATATAAGGGTTCGTAAGATCGTATTCAACAACTTCTGAAATTTCTTGGTGATCGAATGAACTTTGTATTAATACAGGACACAAACATAGATGTACCTTCGATTATTTAATTAATTAATATCAATCATTAACAAAAACACTGACATAAATACACCTTTCCAACTCCCACAGAATGATTTGAAGGGGGGATAATATATATATATATATATATATATATATATATATATATATATATATATATATATATATATATATATATATATATATATATATATATATATATATATATATGTTCTTTTTGTAGTATTGTACAAAATAAAGGGATTTGCTTATTTAAGTCGGCATGAAAGGGGCCCAGTGATCAATAAAACCTAAACAAGAGAAAACAGGGCCATTATCCTGTATTTTATGTTGAGCTTAATTGGAAATAATAGCCCCCAATTCGGATGATTGAATTTAATTTTTTTTTTTTTTATTTGTTCAGGCCATGAAAGGTAGACGGGCAAATATCGACTTGTATTGTCCCATTTTCTCTTGTCAGGCTTGTTCAAGGATATTAATGATTTTGGACCCTTTGAAGTATATTGCTTTGAAAAATTGAAACCTTGTTTACCCTTTTCTCTGGAGGCAATTTGTGTTCCCCAAAATTGGAATCTATTTTGAAGTGGTGGTTTGTATAGGAGACTATGTATATTCTTATATTTTAGTTATGGAAAGCTTTTAATGGGACTTTTTTGTAAACTTAATGAAGGAGAAAAAGAGACATTACTGTACTATATAAAAAGCTAGAAGGTGCTTTCATGCTAAAAAGTATACTTAACTCCATTGGTGTATTTTTATGATATATTTTCGAAAGCCAATTGCATTCCTTAAGCGTTTGTCAGAAATATAAACCGAATATCTCCGCATTTTTTACCCGCTGTTGCTCTGTCAAATTTTGTGCCAGTAAAAGGAACGTAAATTCTTTTCTATGAAATTTTAAAGCAGCGAAAAGCATTGACTATTTTGAACCAATATTTTTGACTAGTAAACTTTTTTTTTATTTTTGTTGTTGGTGAAGCACTATTCAGCTTTTGTACAAGAAGAAGCACAACTTTGTCCTGAGGCATAAGAGTTTTTTCGTAATGAACATAAAAAAAAAATTCCAAAAGAAGTTTTTCAAAGAAAATTCTCAGCCTAATTTAAACCCAAAACCATTCTAAAAGAACGAACAGAAATTATTGTCAATAAATAAATGAAACTCAAAATGAACAAAAATTAAAATGAATGAACAAGTCAATCTTAAAAACAACAGAAATTAACACAAGTAGTAGCAGAGCTAAAACCCCTCTAACACTACTAACTGCCATATTGTCATTTGAGTTTAGCTGAAAACAATTCGTGTTTCGTGCATCTTTTTGCCATAAAAATGATAACAACACGACAAAAAAATAATATCACTAGCTAATAAAGGTTTATCAATAAGAGTGGTGCCTCCCCCTCCCTATCAAACCGTCTAAGCGGCTTGGGTTTCCTTTTTTTTATTGAAATATAATATTCATTTCCAATATTTTTTTATTTGTGTAAAAAAATCATCATATTAATCTAGACTACTGGAAATAACTAATGTATATAGGCTGGTTTAATGTATAATGATCTTCATTCCTAGAAGTCTCAGTAATTTTTTTTTAATGTTATAATTATAAAATAGAAAATAGTTAAGATGTATTTTGTTTATATACATCTAATGTAATATGTAAATATGTATACATGTATTTTCAATATTTTTGTAAAAATATATTCTTTTTATTATTCCTAAATTAACGGGATACGCCATTTTGATAACCTGAGGACAGAACTTCAGAATGCATTGCTTTCAACGGCGATAGATTCTAGTTAATCAGGGGGTTGTAGTTCCAATAATCTCAAAGAGATTTAGAGACCAAGATCTTATTCCCTTTCCCTTCCCTAAATTCAAGATTTCTAGTCAACTTTTCCCCCTAATACTCGCTGAAAGTTTTGACTGGTTTCTCATAGCCTTTTCCAGAATATTGGAGATGTTGCATGTTCACCACATGGCAACACAGCGTTATTTTATATTATATTTTATATTATATATTATTTTATATTTATTTTATATTATATACTTTATAGTAATTACTGTAGAGTATAGGCCCACAAGGACATATAGAGAAAAAGTGTTAAGATGGATCGGATATAAACATTGTTTCCCCATTCGTTTTGCCTCCTCATCCCAATTCAGGATGTACGATCCACTTTGCCCAATTAATAATAATTGATAACCTCGTACTGTGCATTGTCTTTTGATTTACTTTGTTAAGTAGACATGAATAGATTCTAACTCCTATTGAGCATATGGTGCAAAAAGTTTTAGGTGGATAGGAGGCATAAAGTTTTAATCCACTAACCCCCCGCATCCATTAACACGACAGTCAAAGTCATATTCCGGTAATAACTAAAAGTTTTTGATAACCGTTACACGCAATGTTTTCCTTATATATACCTCCAAACCTTCCCTCGAGTCAAAATTTGAGTTCCAATTGACCCTTGCAACACCACCCATTTAGTTCCAACTTAATCTCTTAAGCCATTCTTGGGATGTTGCGAATACCCGATTTTGTTGATCCTTACATATTTAGTTTCCTTCGATTTGCTTCGCTACTTAACCGCGAATAAATTATGCACATGGAAATTAAAGGACATTGTTTATCCTGGGGAGTGTAGAACAATAATCTCCCTTACTCTGTGGCTCGCTCATATGAACCTCTGTGGTATATCTATCTTGAGGTATTTCACTTTAAATGGGGAATTTATGTTTGTTTTTTCAGTTATTGCTTCAAATGCTATTCACACCCTTATTTATCTTTTCATTTTTGTTTTAGTGCCACTGTACATATCACTGTAACTGATGTAAATGAATTCTCACCAAAATTCACTGCCCCTGCATATATAGCTGAAGTAGACGAAGGGCGTCTTTATGAAAGCGTTATACAAGTAGAAGCAGAAGATGAGGACTGCTCTGAAAAGTTCAGTGATATCTGCAAATACGCCATCTTGAATGAAGAGGAGCCATTTGCCATTGATGATGAAGGTGTTATCAGGACCACAATACCATTGAGCCATGACGATAGCCATAATTATATATTGAAGGTGGTAGCTTATGATTGTGGTATGAAGATGTCAGATCCGGTTTTAGTTACTATTAAAGTAAACCGAGTGTGTAAGCTTGGTTGGCAAGGTAAGATTTATCAAATAAATCTTTAGAGTTATATTCTTGACATCTATACACCGGAAGATAATAGAAAACCTCCTTATATATATCCCCTAAACTCCCTTACGCAAGGGAAAAAGCCCTGAGTAACACATGAATGGAAATTTTTTGGCCAAGAGATGGATCAGCCTTTTAAGCAGCTATTCCTCTCCCTCTCTAGCATGGGTTCCTTTTAAAAGGTGGGGGATAGAGAGGCTAATAACTTTTACTTTTTATTTTGCATTAAAAAATCCTCCTTCCAGATTCTTAAAATGTAATTTTTCGTATTGTCATTAAAGAATTGAACCCTTCCCCTCTTGAATTTTTTGAGTTAGGGAATTTTTTCTAGGGGAATGCTTCTAGTTTTGACATCTAATTCTTATTCCAGCAATCTTACCACCTAATCTTAAGGGGTCTAGTCAAAAAACACACACAGGCGCTTGAAGGAGAGCTTTGGGCCTAGATGCGAGACTCTTAAGCTACTGAGCCAACTGGTAGTTTTCAAATCCTACAAATTTGAAATCCTTGCACGATTTCATTCAAACAAGTCGCACTACCTTTCTGTTGAAAATTTGGTGGTAGGAGATGGGGCAGGAGGGCCGATTGGCCAGCTTCGGCCAATCCGTTTTCATAGAGATTTGGAATCCTTGTGTGATTGAGCTCCAAAAAGATAGCTTACCTTTGTGCCAAAAAGTTGGCGGTAAGTGAGAAAGAGGGGAGAGACAGAGTGACAGAGACTTTCACCCAGTCAGGACTTTTTTGGTTTTGCACGGAGCTGTGACTTCCCTTATTCTTGTACCGAGTCTGTCTGCAGCTTCATCTTAGCTCTCTTTAGCGGCGAATCAGAACTCAGCTCGTGTTTGCGCCAAGTTTAGCTTGTTTTCCATCGTTTCAGGACTTTAGCCGGTTTTCACGCGTCAACAAAATTCCGCATCTTTTACTTAGTTGCTTCTCTGAGTCAGGACGTAGCTCGTTTTGGCACTGAGCCAGGACATTGTTCGTTTCTACACCGAATCAGGACGTAGCTTGTTTTTGCTTTGAGCCGTAATCCAGATCGCTTTTGTACCGATCACAGTTTATTTCATAGCAAACAAGGACTTACCTTTTTTTACACTGAGTTTTGTGGCCTAAAATTGCGCTGTTTTGGTTTTTGTTCCAGCTCTGCTCTTCCCCTCCATGTAAAGTCATCTAGCCCCTCCCAGAGGTTTGGACCTGTACTTACTTGAGTTTCAGGATTTCATAGTCAGTAGGCTGCTTTTAATCATGGTAAATAAAACAATATGTTTTAAAACAGCGTTGAACTAATTAAGATAACTTTAATAAAGGAGCATATGAAGAAAAGATGCTTCTCTAAATTACTATTAAAATATTGGTTTTGAATTTATTCACCGTGTGGTCACTAAAACAACCTAACTCGATCATAGCTCGCTCTTGGACCAACTTGGATTCATCTCCTGTTTGCGCGCCCAGAAAAGCGTCTACGCATGTGCGTGGTATTCATACAGAAACTATTTTGTTATTCAGTGTTTAGAGTCAGATTTTTTCTTTATTGATAAGCAACACGTAATTTCTCTAGTGATAAGTGACAATTCTTCTAGTAAAAAGGTGGGAGGGGGTGAAATTGGGACATCAATTTTCATAAGGAATGTAATACGTTCTAAAACAATGTTGAACTAACTAAAATAACCTTACTAAAGCAACAGAAGAAAATAACAAGTTTTTTAATTTAAATAAAATAAATAGTTAAAATTAAAATAGTTAAAATAAAAAGTTCTTTAATCCTAATTTGTCCACCATTCCCGCTCCTATAAAAAGTGCAATTATAAACTAGTCTTTATTTGAATAGTATTTCATTGCCATGATCCAAAAAAGGACTATCAAGAGAACTTAACGAGTCAGCTTTTATGGTTTCTAGCCAAACAATATTCTATTGTTTGTTTTCAGGCTTGTGATTGCTCACTGTCTCGCATGCAATATCAAATTTCACTTCTGTAAAAAAAAAAAAAAAAAAAAAAAAAAAAAAAATAACCGGTTAGTTTCAAAATAATATACTTCTGCAAGACTGAAACCTTCTAAATTCATATTCAGAAACTGATATACATTTTCTCTTCTTTTGCCTCAAGTTTTGATAAATTGCTCGGTACTTGTATGATAGACGCCCTACCTAATGTTCTTCCTATTTGTTTCTCTGGAACTCAATCCAAATTAATTTTACCAAAGTAAGATACAAATATAATACTTTTAAACACATTTTGGCTATGTATTTGCACATTAGGGGGTGGGGATGGGGATAAAGTATAGCATATCTGCATGTCTAATGTGTTAGGTACAATTATTCTCCATATTAGGTAGTAAGAATTGTTTTCTAACTTCACACTGTCCAAATAATTTGCACCCCCCTTCCCTCCCTAATGTGCAAATATATAGCCCAAACTGTATATTTCCCTCTATTTTGTCACTTCTCTTTGTCTTGTCTCACGCTAAGCTGAAAGAAACTAAAGATGAAAAACGGTTCTATAATGTGTCAATGAATGAACAACTTAGGCGGTAGGGTGTTTATCATACAATTACCAATTGCTGAAGCGTCGCAGGTGCAGTGTACTCCTTGACTTTGGGGGCTATTTTCTAGGAGGGGGTCCGGGAATTTACCTATAGGAGTGGAAAAGAAACATGTTTTTATTCACTATGCCTTAATTTCTGGGAGGGAATCGGACATTCGGACCAATCATAGCTGAGACTTCCCGTCATTCACTCTGTGTGTTGTTACATGGTGCCAATTTCGCTCCTGTTTTTTTTTTTTTTTTATTCTTTGCAGTTTTTATAGCCACATTCAAGGTTTGATTAAAGGCAATAATTTGCCATAACTTTGTATCTGCGGTGGAAACGTCGGACCAATATACTTGGACACTCTCTCCCTTCCCCCTGTGTGTAGGTATGTCCTGTGAACAAGAATTTGTGCCCTCTGATAAAGATTGTGCTTCTGATATTTTTTTATAATTGGACTTTTTATACCAACCAAGGTTAGAATAAGAGGAGGGGTATTACTCCTCTTCAAGCTCAGTCTGAATGGTTATTCTCGGATATTTGGCCTTTAAACGTAAAATTGAGACATTAGATTTCACCCCACCCCTTCCTAATCACCAAAACCATATCTGAATTCCATTCAATACGCACTGTTACACACCTTTTCTTTTCCCAAATACTAAAATAAAGCCTCAAATATTATCTTCCATCCCAAAATATTTCCCAAATATTGCGAAAAATATTTTAGGGTAATCAAAGTTTGATTTATTGATCAAATCTTGTTTGATAAAATCTGATTATGTTGATAATTATAAATTTCTAATGTTCTAATTTCGCATTTTCAATTGTGAAAAAATATACAAAACATTGCGTAATACTGAAAATTTCCTAAATTCATTTGATCCAGAATTCGAAAGTTTCCTCGGTAGCATTATTAATTTGATTTAAGCTATTAGGCTTGTTCAGAAAATTGTCAATTTATTTGTTATAAAAAAGGTGAAAAAAATAAATGAAAACTTCACTATTTCGGGTAACAAGTAATTCAATAAAAAAAACTGAAGGTTCTTCCATCTTTAAACTAGCGTAGATTTTATCATCTGTTATGATCTAAGTCTATCAAATCCATCTAACATATGGGTCTAGGCGTTGACCCTCCTGAAAAATACTCTTTAAACCCCCCCCTTCCCCTCCCTTGAAAATGACTACCCGTAAAATCCTTCCCTCTCTCGCAGGAAATTCCCTCTGATATCCCACCCCTTATGGAAAATTCTTGCACACACAAAATTTAGCTGCCAAAGAGAAAGTACAAAATAGGTATGTCTTTTATTTCGGTATAATGCACAATATTTTTTTTTTTAGTTATACTGCATGTTCTTTAAATTGTATTAAAAAAAACAAAACGAAAAAAAACATACCCTTTAATGTAGATAGTTCTTTTTCTTCGGCATAATTCCCAAAATATTTGTTTTTAGTTAGACTGCGTGTTCTTTAAATTATATTAAACAAAAAAAAAGCACGCCCCTTAAACTGTATAGTTCTTTTATTTAGATAGTTGTATAATACTGGATCTATACTTGGTGTAGCAGCTTAAAAAAATAAATAAATAAACAAATATTGTACCCCTATGCCTGTTTACTATAGGCAACGCTATACGATTGCCTCTGACTTAAACAAGTGAGTAGAACTGTCAATTCACCTTCTAATAAAAATCCAGGATTTTCCAGGGGGAATATGGAGGAGGGGAATTTTCTGTGGGTGAAAATTTATGCTGGGATGGGGGGGTAAACGCTGGCTTCCCTCAACTCTGTTCTTAAACTTATTACAAAAAAAGAAAAGAAAAAAGGAGTGCTAATAAAGTAAAGCCCGGAATGAGTTTTCTTTGTTGTATGTCTGGAGCTTCGAATATTTTAAGATATACAAATTTTTTTTTTAGATATTTTTTTTTTTTGGTTATAAATTGACTGCCCGATTTCAAAATATATTAGGCTGGAATTCGAGTTTTGGGTGACCTGCAATTTGAAGCTAATTAATTTAAAGGATAATGCTGTCGAACATGTCTACAAACAGCGAGAGGGGGTCTTGTTAGAAGTCAATCAGGAGTTACTCCAAAAGTCATCTCTAGGAAAATTGTTGGTCCGTAAATGTTTTTTTTGTTGGTTTTGTATTTTTTTCTCGGAATGATCCGAGAAAACGGATCATTTGACGTCCGAGGACCTCGGACTTTGACGTCCGAGGACGTCAAAGTCCTGGTGCACCTCAAATTCTGTATGTAGTGTCTGTAGCAAAAAAATTCTGTCTTATTGCTACTATGTTGAATTATCGTAATATAAAACTTGCTTAAATTAAAATTTTATGCAGAGCTTGAGTCCGCTTGTAAGAGCCTATTTTACAGACAAAATTCCTCTTATTATATTACATACGTAAAATCTTAGGTCACGCTATTGTGAAGGGTTCTACCAGTGACCGTTCTAGACCTGGGCAGGGGGGAGTTTCCCACTTTCAGGTTTTCTGATCTTAAATTCCTTTTATTCCCTTAAATTACTTAAACTCCGTGTTACTCTTTTTGTCGACATTAGGGCCAGTTTCCACCCTCTTAATTTACTCATAACCTTTGTAGTAGATTACAGAAAGGCTTCAGATAAAAATAAAAAAAAACTTCTGCTGGTTATATGGAACAAAAGGGTATGGGTCTCTCGATAGTGACCCATGGTGTTTGTACTCTGTGTAGAAAAAAGTTTCATTGGTTCAATATATTTTAGCTTTCTAAGGTACCATATTTACGAGTTTTAAGTTTTTCGGAAGAATTCTTCTTCTTTTTTCTTCTCTATCCAACTGTTTGGAAATTGGAGCTTTTGATCTCTAATAAAATACTTCTTCTAAAATTTCTTAAAACAAACTGCCTTTTACAAACAACTAACTCTTGATCGACCAGAAAAGCACGGCTGGTCAAAGTTCTATTAACCGCTTTGGTCCATTTTTGCCTATCTTTTGGTTTCTAAGATACCGTATTTATAAGTTGGTGTTTTTTTTTTTTTTTTCCGAACAATTCTTTTTTTTTCTTTTCCTTTATCGAGCTGTTTTGAAATTAAAGCCTTTGATCTTCTTTGTATTCTTCTAAAAAAAACCTGCTTTTTACAAAAAAATAACTCTTGATAGACCAGACAGACAAAGCTGGTCAAAGCTCTATCAATTGCTCCAGTCCATTCTTGCCTATCTTTTGGTTTCTAAGATACCGTATTTAGAAGTTTGTTTTTTCTTCCGAACGATTAATTTCTTCTTTTTCTTCTCTATCGAACTATTTTGAAATTGGAGCTTTTGATCTCCTTTATATTCTTCTAAAATTTCTAAAACAACTGCCTTCTATTTAAAATTAACTCTTGACAGACCAGAAAAACCCTCCTGGTCAAAACTTCTTGACAGATGGGACAAAAATGTATTTTTGGTTCAAAATTCATTTTCAGAATTTTTTTTTTATCCTGTATAATTGATGATTTGTAAAATACTTTTGATTTACCATATCTACAGTTAGAATAATAGGTATATATTTTCTTGGCTTATTTTTAAATACATTTGAAACCTAGAAAATTGGCTGTCTCATATTTTCATTCACCCATTTCTTTCGTAGATGTCCCAGAAAGGATTAGTTACTCCCCAGGGAGTGGCAGGAAATCCCTTTTTCCTGATACCAAATTTGATCTGTGTAATGTTCCCTGTACTGCAAAGGATATTCAGTCAAGGATTTCGCTTGCAGCCTCACATCTGGGTAAAAAATGTGACAGGGACACTTACTCTGTCACTGACCAAAGGAAACTTTGTGGTAAGTACTGTTTTTGTTTGTATCTACTATGCAGCGTTGTCAAACGTAGAATCTTATGTCTTTTTATTTATTTTTATATATATTGAAATATTTTATATATATTTATTTTTTTTTATTTTTTTCTGTCTTTTTCAGTACAAAAAGAAGAAAATTAAAAGCATTTTTCAAAAGTGTAACTCGGTAGATGGATAAAGCTTTAAAATATTTTTTGAATTAGTCTTTCAGTTAAAATTTTATGTATAATCCTCATCTTAAGCAGAAATATCTTGTTCATGGTTCAAAACAACAATTCCCCAATGTGAACAGTGCCAAGAATACACAAAGGTTGAACCACATTCATCATATTGCTTAAATCTTTCTAAGAGAAAAAAGCTAAATTTTCCCAAAATAGTGAAAGTTTTCTATTTTCGTATGACCTTTGTGTATTTCTATTTTCATACTGTTTCTCCAACGTGTTTTTAAATTAAAAAAACGCAAAAAAAATAATGCAGAACAACTTTCAAAAATCTAACTTTGTTAATTGGTGAAGATAGAAAACGCTTTTTAAATCAATTCTTCATTTAAAAGGGTGTATATAATTCCTCGTCTCTGAGCTGAAATATCTTTCTCATGGTTCAAGACATTGTTCCCTAAAGGGAACAGTACCGTGAATGCACAACGGTCGAACCAAATTTGTCACATTGCTTAAATATTTCTAAGAGGAAAAAGTGAACTTTTCCAAAATAGCGAAAGTTTTCTATTTTCGCATATTGCTTGTGTCTTTCTACGGTATTTTTCTCCAAAAGAAAAGAAAAAATTAAAAGCAAATTTTAAAAATATAACCTGGTAAATAAGTAAAGTTAGAAAACAGTTTTTAAATTCACTCTTCAGTTGTGTATATATATTGTATGTATATCAGTGTGTATATTGTATGTATACAATTTATACTATTGTGTATAATATATATAATATAATGTATAAATGTATATAATGTATATACTATTAATCGTCGTCTCTAAAACAGAAATAACGTGTTCTTGGTTCAAGACACCATTCATTAAAGTGAAGAGTACCATGAATACACAAAGGTGAAGCTAGATTTATCATATTGCTTAAATCTCCCTTAGAGAAAAAAGCTAAACTTTCCCAACATAGTGAAACTTTTGTATTTTTGCTTCTTTTTTTGTGTCTCCAATGTGTTTTTCAATAATAATAATAATAATAAGAAAAAACAAATGGACAGAAAATGTCAAAAATTTAACTCGGCAGATGGATGAACCTGGAAATCCCTTTTTAAACTAACCCCTCAATTGTAAATATATACATTATTGTATATTGTATATATATAAGTGCGTATATTGTGTATATATAGAGTATTTAGTGTTGTGTATTTAATCCTTCATCTCTACAGCAGAAATTTCTTGTTCATGGTTAACTTATGTGGCACAACTTACAACGTCTGCCCCCGGGCCTTGGGAGGCTGTGCCAACCCCAAAGTTTTTGTTATCTAATCTTTCAAGTATTTTTAATAAAAATTACTCAAAATTTTTATCGGATATATTTGGAAAAAGGGTGTGGGGGAGGGCTAGTTGCCCTCCGATCAATTTTTAATCTTGAAAAGGGCACTAGAATTTTCGATTTCCAATCAAATGAGCTCCCTCCGAAGTTTATACGGCCTCTCTATCCATACGAAGTACCTCTGGGGAAAATAATAAATAATAGATAACAAAACATTGGAGCTTCATGGCCTTCACTACAGGCAACGCTCAGCGTTCCCTCTGATACAATATTTACTATTGTGTATTTAATCATTAATCTCTAAAGCAGAAATATTTTGTTCGTGGTTCAAGTCACCGTTTTCTAAAGGGAACAGTACCAAGAACACACAAAGGTGATAATATTTTCCGCAAGAAAACCTTTTGCATAATTACCTTTTAGGTAATATTTCCATGGAATAAGCTTTGCATTATGTCAAGGAAACAGAAATGGAGAAGTGAGGTAATATGGAGCTCTAATTTTCCCTTCTGGAAGTCGTTCATAAGACTGACTTTCTGGAGTGTATACAAAAAATGGTCATTGTTGAGAGTAATTTATGGAGTGGATTGGGTTGATATACGAATTTAGTCTTTTTATAGAAAACTAGCTTACCCGTTGTGCGTGGCTCAGATCTCAAAAGAAAGGAAATTCAAGAAAAATATCCCCTCCCTGGAAAATATGACCCTTTGGAAAAATAGTCCTCTAGTGCAAATTTCCCCGTGGAAAGTTCCCGCTACTGTTTCCCACTGGAAAATTTTCTCCATGCGTAAAATGACGACCGTGCTTTAAAATTAAAAATTATTTGAAAAAATTATTCACCGGGCACTGTTCGGATGCATTCAACTGTTAAGTCTCTGTGTTCAGGGGTCTCTAGTTTCAGTAAGTGCAAAAAGTATTAACAGGGCTTTAGGGGGGAGGATACTTTATACCTAAAACTTTCGCTAAACTATATTCAACAACATCTTAAAATTTATTTACGATCGGATGAAAATTTTTTACATTTTGATATGCCATAAAATATACGTAAGTATAGTCTGGGAAAGATTTTTTTTTTCTAAAAAAAAAATTACATAATTCTTTGAAGTTTTTTTTTTTAAACATTTTTTTCTTATATCCAAAGTTATAATTATCCAAAATGGCAACGGAATTGGAATTTGAGCTAAATGAAAGCAAGTTTTACAACCCAAAAAACGAGTATACCGAGAGGTTACTCACTTTTAAAAATCCTGTACACTAGGTGGCGTGTGCCGCCCATGACAGAAGTGTGCTACACCGGGCGAGGTTGCGCTACGTCACGAAGATGTACTGCATGATACTCGGAGACGCACACCAAGTGTTGGAGAATCCCCTCGATAAAAAACAAAACAATTCCGATTAGAGAGTCATCTATTGTCGAATACACTATGTTCTTGTTCAACTCATCTTTCTTCCTTGGGTGCATTTAACCTCAAAATGTCGAATGGCCTTCTATAAAATGTTCTTGATTCTAAAATCTATAAGGAAATAAAGTACATTTTTCTGAGCGGTTTTTAATAATGCCATTTTTTGCCATTTAAGATTGTCAATGAAAGCATATGGGTATGAACTAATTAGCGCTAATAAACCGTTTGAAACCAAGTATGTGATTTTGGAAGACTTGAGCTCCAGCTAAGATCTAAACAATGTTACTTTTCTCTTATAAAATTAGTACCATCCCTGCACCTTCCATTAAATATTGTGCATACAATAGTTTTCGACCTCTCCCTCTTCCTTCACCACCACACAGATTTTATTAGATATGGACCTCTAACAGTGGAAAAAAAACACTTACTCTTACTTTCTTCTAATTTAATTGAAAGCCAATAGCTTGGTCATGTTCTGCTGTCAAGAATTGTAAAACCCCCCTTCCTTTCTCATCCCCATTAGAGGCTGGATCTAGGCACTACTAACCGTTTTGGAACAAACAATTTCTGCATCATTTGGTGTTTTACTTTATGGAAGTATAGAAGACTTGAGCTCCAGCGAAAAATTGAACAAATTTCATTTTTAATTAAAAAAATAACGTCTCTTCTTACTTAATTAGTTGCTAACTAATTGATAATAACTAAATGACTAATTAGTAGAAAAAATAGTCTTTGATACTTGACTCTGGAAGTGGCATTAGTATACTCGATGGATTCAATGCAATGATGATGATCACTATTTTCCATCCTGATGTTGTAAAGGCACAGAATATTATATGCTAGAATGTGGAAAAGAAATGAAAAGCAGAAATGTCATTGTTGCTACTAGTTTCACAAATATGACTTATTTATGTCTCACCTATCAGTCTAAACTAATGTCTTTAAAGAGAAATTCGTAGCTTGAGAATTTTATAATCTTTTCCCTGGAAATTAACTCTAACGAGTTAGTTGTTGTCCCGTCTTCCCCAAACGGCTTGAGAGGATATAGTATAGAAATATTAAAAGGAAATGGAACTTCTTTGGAGGGTGTAAATAGGGAGAATTTAATGAGATTGGGATGGAGGAGGAGCGTGCGTAGCTGTCTTGGCCTCACGCAGCTCGGTGCTGCAGTGAGTCCATATTAGTATGTCCATATAGCTATTGATCGGTAGGTGCTGCATGTCGGTGCTGCAGTGAGTCCATATTAGTATGTCCATATAGCTATTGATCGGTAGGTGCTGCATGTCGGTGCTGCAGTGAGTCCATATTAGTATGTCCATATAGCTATTGATCGGTAGGTGCTGCATGTCGGTGCTGCAGTGAGTCCATATAGCTATTGAACTGTTTGAATCAGTATGATCATGGAATTTTTACTTTTTCTACCAGATGTGAAATATTAAATTTTAAAAATTTTGAGGAAAATTAGGATGTGATGAGTACTACATTTAGGAAAATCAGTAATGTGATCGCCATAAAGTTTTTGGCACCTGAATTTTTCAGAATAAATTACTGTTAGAGGCTGGGATTATAAGAAAACAATAACTATTTTACCCTTGGTAGCTTAGTGGATTAATGCTATGGCTGGCAATACGGCGCCCAGAGATTGATCTTTACTGCCGCAATGTTGTTACTTGTCACTTTAAAAAAAAAAACAACAAATAACTGAAACGTCTAACCGCTGTGACGCCGTAGAGAATTTTCGTCCATTATTCCTAGAATTTTTTCTATTTAGAAATGCCCCCAAGAAAAATTCCAGGATAAATCACTCCTGAAATAAGGACATTTTGAAGGAAACCATACTTCTAGATTTTGTGGTGGTTAAAAAATGTAAATAAATAATAAACTTGTGATCTTTTTTTTTTCATGAATGAGAATGTTTTTGGGTTAATTGTTACTCTACAATAAGATCTTTTTTTTATTATTCCATTTTGATTGTTACTGTTGTGGAACAAATTGTGCTTATTTAGGAAAAAGAATTAGAGGCGTGGAGCAATATAATATTCTACTAATGTCTCATGGAATCTCGTTTCCAAGAGTTATATCTTGACGTCTTTATGGTAAAACTATCTTAATTGGCGATGTTTCGTAGAATTCTTAAGTGCATTGGAGAACGCCTTCCTTACAAGAAATTTAATAAACAAGAATGTGTTTCCCGATGAAAGTGAAGAGAGACATTGAAACTAAAAAAAAAAAAAAAAAAAAAAAAAATACCGCAAGTGTTAGGGAGGCGCCTTCCCAATGAGCCCGCCTCTCTGCTAAATTATCTCTTATTATATGTATATTGATCCAACTTTCTTTAAAGCATTGTTCATTCTATGGAGGATAATCCTCCCATTCTTTAAGAAGCCTTGCACTCTATATTCAGGACTGTCACTCAGAATTGAATAATATCTAAGATCCGCTTTGACAGAAATAAGATAATAAATAATGATAACAGTAATGAATATATATATATATATATATATATATATATATATATATATATATATATATATATATATATATATATATATATATATATATATATATATATATACACGCACGCACGCCCCTCCTCCAACCTAATCTATTTAAAGCCTCCCTCCTTACACCCTCCCAGGAAGTTCCCATTTCCTTTAAGTCTTTATTTATGACATCCTCCCCCCAGACAAGGACGACCTGCTTTCCGTGTAGTCCCAGAAGGTTGGCCAAAAAGGACAATCTTCGGTAATCTGTCATCCTTCATCCGTAGAACGTGACCTAGCCATCTCAACCTATATATATATATATATATATATATATATATATATATATATATATATATATATATATATATATATATATATATATATATATATTATGCTTAGGCCAAAATTAAAAGAATTAAAATCAAATACCTAACCACAATAAAGTGAGCAATTCGCCAATATCCGCGAGTTGTTCGTCAGTATCTGGCGATGGCAGTCCATATTTGTTTTGATTTTGTGCAAATCGCGGATATTGGCGAATAACTCACTTTATGGTTGTTAGGTATTTGCTTTAATTCTTATAATTTTTGGTCTTTCATTGAATTTTATTTATCTGTAATTTTTCGGCTTTTTTTCATTGGTTTTGAAATGGTTTTGTTCTACTTTCTGCGTTTGTTTTTTTTTTGGTTTTTGCGTTCTCCCTGATTATATTATTTTGTTCGTGCTGAAGAAGAGAGGTGGTTGTTCTCTCGAAATATTATCTTTCTGTGTTTTCTTCAGTATTTTCGTTTGGCCTTTAAAAACTCCATTTTCGATCGTTCTCTTTCTTTATGTTATGGAAAGCCAATGTGGTTTAAGAAATTATCTATACTCAGCTGATATTTAACGAGCTTTTGTTTTCTTTCAACTATTCCATAGATAAGCTAACTCGTAAGCGAGTTAGACTGTCTAATTCGTTCTCTAACCAAGTTTAGTGTTCTCTACTGACGCTGGATATTGTTATACTTTCTCCAGCAATAATCTTCTGGCCATCAAACATCTTTTTTCCCTAGAAAAAGTGGACTGTGACACTCGCAAATCTTTTATCGACAAAAACTACCTTTTTTCGGCCACTAGGAACACACGGCTACTCTATGTATGGATGATGAGACATTTCGACCATAAGCACAAACTTCGAGGGCCTTTGGGGCCAGAAGCCTGAATTGCTGCTTCCGAGAACTCAGCCAGCAAAACAACTCTTGAAGATTTCCAAAAACATTTATTTTTTGTATGCTAGGACTGAATTTAGTTAAAATTATAAAATTATAAAATTAAAATTATAAAATTATAACGTTTTATCTCAAGACAATGAAAACTTTGCACCGATGCTGCCAACAATTTTTATATTCACTTCGATCGTCTAAAATTGGAAAATATTATTTACAAACGAGAGGAGGCATTATTTCCCAAAAGTTAGTCTTGCTAACCAAGCTTGTTAACTTATTAATTACTATGCTAACTTGTAATTAACGAGTTAAAAAGCTTGGTTGGCATTTCCAAGCTTATAGCAGGAGCACTTGAAATACTTTGCACCTTTTTTTCTTCATCCAGGGTGATGGGGTCGACAGTTTCAGTTCAATTAGCCAAATACTGTTAAAACTGACCGTTTCTTTTTTTTTCAACAGGGTTTCTATTTTAAACCAAAGGTTGTAATTTTTTTATACACAATATATTCAATACAGAAAATAGCAAACCAAACAGTATTGAAATGGATGATGTATGGTTTTGTGAAATTAGAACTTCCTTATGAGAATGGAAAAGGGGAGGCTTTGGATATATTAAGATGGACGAGGCATGTGTTCAGTGGTGTTGGCCACAGTAATTTGAGGCCAACAGTGAACTGTTAGAAGTGAACAGTGAACAAAGAAACTGAATAAGCAAACCAAATAAATTAACAAATTAAGAAACCGTGCACCAGACGTAATTTAAACATAAACGGACATAATAGAACCGATTTTATACAAGTTTCGATATTATTACGTTCATGGTTACGTAATATTACAATCATTACGTTCCTAATGATTGTTCATGGTTGCCACGGGAAAATTTGGAATTTATATAATACCAGGCGCGTAGCTACGGTATTTTTATTGGGGAAAAGAGGCCTTGCTATTGAAGTAGTTAGTTATTCAAGCGTTAGTGAAGAAAAGTAATCATTTAATTAACACGCTACTTGGTGAACTTAAAACATTACACAGTACATTAAAACAATAAACACACATTAAACAGTCATAAATGTAAGTGCTACTGCTTGCTTTTTACTAAAATTGTCAGCAATGATGACATTGAGATGACAATGACATTTGCAGATGACAATGAGCTGCTGCAGATGACGGTTGTATAGTATAAACAAGTTTTCGGGTGTGTAAAGGTAAATGTTGTACAAACTCGGATTTTTATGGCCAGATTCAAGAAAAATGCTGAAGTACATACATCCTTCCAGTTCCCCTAGCCCTCACGCCCACCACAGGATGCTCAATCCCTTAATTTAACCAAGCTCTATTCTAAAAACCCCGGGCATCGTGCTACTCATTTGTTCGTAATTTTGAATGGATTTTGACTGTGTAAGATTTAATTGGTTGTAACTAAACTTTTAATATGTGTGATTTACTGTATTTTTTAGGATTCTTTATTAAATTGATAGTGGGTTCGCCGATTTTATATTAATAAATAGTAAATGAGGTCAGCGGGCTTGCATAAAGCAAAACAAAAATCACAGGCAGCGCAGTAGCGCTGTCTAAATAAAGATGCATGATAAATCAAAGTATTACCACAGATTGTGTAACATTATATTGCGCAACATATTCCCAACATCTAAATAGCGACCGTATTAAAAATTTGAAAGTTTTTGAAGAAGTTAAAGTTAGAATTATTAACTTATCTGTTGGGCATTGTTTTACAAAGACTATTCAGAAAATATGATACTCTGGCATCATTTTGGCAGAAACCTTAAATGATTAATGATAAACCTTAAATGATAAAATTGCCAGGGATGACAATTGGAAGGGAAAATTGACTTCTAGAGTTTGGAAATTACCTTCCTCTTTATATCTTTGCTTTAAAAAAAGGAATTCTATAAAAGTTACGAAAAGTTTGTCTTGTATAAATTAATGTATGGGGGGTATACATTTCCGGAGGGGCTGCACTGAATATCGTTTTTATGTTTATAATTCCCTTCACAAACAAAGGTCGATCTTCTAGTGCTGCTTGATAAAACTGATAACAATAGAAAGAGAATGGGTTGGTACCGCTTATACGTGCGCACACAAATTTGTAAATTGTGAGAAAAATATGCTTATTTTGTTTAAATTGACTTTATTCTATTGTCAGTAGACATTCCGTACAACATGCATCAGTATGTTGTGAGACATTTATCTCACAGATAGAGATAGACGTCTCACAAGTAGCGTTCGCGGTGTGTAACAAAAGAAAGAAAATGGGTTTGTACCGCTTATACCTGCACACAGAAATTTATTTAGAGAAAAAAGGCACAGGGGTGGGGAAGGGGGCTTGTTACTTTTTGATCACTTTCGATTCTTAAGAACTTACATAAGTTGTAATTATTGTCCCAGATGCTATGGAGGATTTCTCAACCCTAACTTACAGTAATTTGAATTTTCAACTATTTTGAACAAAATGGCTATCTCAAAATTTTATCGGATGTATTTGGGGAAAAAGTGTGTGGGGGGTGGGGTAGATGGCCTTCGATCACTTTTGATGACACTTAAATGACACTTAACTATGACACTTAAACTAGAACTTATAATTTCTAACCAAACCAGCCATCTTTGACGTCTGTACGACCACCCCTTCCATAAAATCTCATATGCTCTCAGGGCATAGCTTAAAACACAAGCCCCCCAGGTTCTGGGTGGATTTGTCGATCCTGGAGTTTTATTTGATCTCTTAACTATTTTGAATAAAATAGCTGTCTCAAAATTTTGATTGGATGCATTTGGGGAAAAAAAGGGCCTTGGGAGGGAAGGCTTATTGCCCTCTGATCACTATTGACTCTTGAAAAGGGCACTACAAATTCTCATTTACAGTCAAATAAGCCCCCTCCAAAGTTTATACGACCATCCCTTTCATAAAAAAACCTTATATGCCCCCAGGACACATTTTACAACATTTGTCCCCAGATTCGGGGGGGGGGGCTGTTTTATCCGTGGAGTTTTTGTCATGTTATCTTTAGTCTATTTTGAAAAGAAATGGCTATATATAGAATTCGAGTGGACGCATTTGGGAAAAATAAGGTTGGGAGGTGGGGGGCTTGTCGCCCTCGGGTCACTTTTGACCCGTAAAAGGTGATTTAGAACTTTCAATTTCTAATCATTTGAATCTCCTCCAGGCCCCTTTCCACCACTACATCCCTTTCATAAGAACCATATATGTCCCATGGAAATAACTTACCGCCTGTCCTAGGAACCTTGGGGGTTGTGTCGACACCGTAGTTTTGTCATTTGACCTTTGAACTATTTAAAAAATAGCTAGCTCAAAATTTGTATTGGATGGTTCTAGAGAAAAAGGGTTGTAGGGGGACTAGCTTCCCTCTGATCCCTTTAGACTCTTAAAAAGTGAACCATATTTACCACCAGGGTATAACTTACAACGCCTGTCCTCAGGCCCTGGGGGTTGTATTGACACACGGAGTTTTTCTCATCTGACCTTTGAACAATTTTTTTTTAACAAAATAGCTATCTCAAAGTGTTTGTCGGACGGGTTTGGGGAAAAACGGGCATGGGGGCTAGTTGCCCTCGGATCTCTTTTGACTCTTAAAAAGTGAACTTGAACTTTTAATTTCTATTCAAATGAGCCCTCTCTGAAGTTTATGCGAGCATCCCTTCCGCGAGAGCCATATATGCCCCCTGGGCATAACTTTCAATGCCTGCCTCTGGGCCCTGTCTTGACACCGAAGTTTTGTTACATGACCTTTGAGCTATTTTTTTAGCAAAATGGCAATCTCAAAATTTATATCGGATGCATTTAGGGGAAAAGGGGCGTTAGAGGGGGGGGGGCTAGTTGCCATCGGATCTCCTTTGACTCTTAAAAATTGTACTAGAACTTTCAATTTCCAATCAAATGAGCCCTCTCTGAAGTTTTTACAAGCATTCCTTCCATAACAACCACATATGCCCCCAGGGCATGACTTACAAAGCCTGTCACTGGGCCCCGAGAGATTGTAACGACTTTGAAGTTTTCGTATATTTAAAAAAAATGGTTATCTCAAATTTCTTTTCGGATGAGTTTGAGGAGAATATGGCGTGGAGGGGGGCTTGTTGCCCTCCGATCTCTTTTTACTCTTAGAAAGTGAACTAGAACTTTCAGTTTCCAATAAAATGACCCCTCTTAAAAGTTTATACGAGCATCCCTTCCATAAGAGTCATATTCCCAGAGCAAAACTTACAACGCTTGCCCCTGGGCCTTGGGGGGTTCCGTCGACGCAGGAGTTTTTCTTATCTGACCTTTGAACTGTTTTTAACAAAATGGCTATCTCAAAATTCTTATCGGATGGGTTTGGGGGAAAAGCCCTCTGAAGTTTGTACGAACATCCCTTCCATAAAAACCATACATATCCTTAGGTTATTACTTACAACGCCTACTCCTGGGCACAGGGTCTTGTGTCGACACCGGAGTTTTTGTTATAAGATATTTGAACTATTTCTAGCAAAATGGCTATCTCAAAATTTCTATTGGATGTATTTGGAGAAAAAGGGCGTGAAGGGCTAGTTGCCCTCTGATCACTTTGACTCTTAAAAAGGTCACTAGAACTTCCTATTTCCATTTGAATGAGCCCCCTCCGAGGTCACTTTGACTCTTAAAATGGAAAATCTTCATGTAAGGAATGCTATTCATAGTAATTTTTACTATTTTTACCTTATTTGAAAATTCATATCTTAATATCCATATTTAGTTTTTTCTGTTTCTACAATATTATTTTATCTACAGTAAGTATATTATGATCTGTTATAAATATAATTGATTTTAGTAAAAAAAATTGTCATTAACTAATCGCTTTTCCTTTACATACATATTTGTTCAACTTTTGAAACAGAGTAAGGGTATCCTGTGGCTTGTCCTCTTACCGCCCACGGGTCAATCTTTGCCTAGAGATATATTGTCCAGTGTTTGATACCAGTTGCCGGAGGGTGGACGCAATGTCATTTATAATTAAAAGCCGTCGTTAATCGAAAGATGAAATCCTGTGGCTCAAAACGTTGACGTTATAGGCAAAAACAGGTTGTTTCTTGTTCCTGATTTCAACAGCAGATCTAAACAAGTCACAGATCTAAGACGAAAAATTTAACATTCATCTGTGATTTCTCCACAACTGTGAATTAGCACCACTAAAGATCATCTACTACCCAAAGAGTATGGTAAATTAATGGTAACTAGCGCCAATGTCGGAAATACCAACAATGCCATCTAGCATTTAGTGGTTCTGTTCCTTTTATGGAACGCCCTAAACTGCTGCATACACGTCTTTCTAAAATATAATAGATGATAAAGCAAACAGAATCCTGTAGCCGCAAGCTTGGCCGTCTAACCTTAACTAGCCTACTTAATCTACCAAGATTTCTCCAAGCTCTTATAGGCTTGATAATTTTTAATCTTACCATATTAAATCGCCATAGATTTAACTTTGATAATTTTTCAATTTGCTTTGCTACTATCTTTAAAATATAGGTTTGACATGGCACTAACGATTGTACTATACAAGCATTTCCTTTCGTCTCCTTATGAGGAGCTTACTCTCCTAATCCTGCCGTTTGTTAAGGCAACAGGACAACATGCAGGCACGCATCTCTCTCTGATTATCCAAACACAAAATAGCTGAAAAGCGGCGTTTACATTATCCAATGGCGATTTCAAAGGATCTTCCTTGGGGTTAAACCAATTTGTTGGTTCTTCCAAGTGATGGTTCAACATTGGTATCATACTTAGTGATTACAAACGGCGTATTAGCATTGCATGTCGATTATATTCGGTATATGGGTATGCCGTCTAAATTTCAAACGTCAGTCATGTTTGTTGGTTAGGACTTAACAAAATTTGATGTAAAAAAGACACGTTTTTTGCTCATCCTTCAAAACTTTGGGCATGCTTATTTTCAGAAGATGGAGATTACGAATTCCTGCTAGTAAACCAAAATTTCCTGTGCTTCTTCATTACATCGACACACAAGCCTAGAATTCAATTTGCCGCATCAGTCTATGCCTTTTAAGATGATAATCAGAACCTTTCAGACTTGATCCTTTTGGTTCCTCTTTGGCCTAAAACTGGCTATAAGAACTTGGAAATTTTTTTCGCATTCTGCCTATTGGTCTGCGTAGTAGAGGTACCTATCTTCTGATTCACTGCCTTTTGCCGGGAGTACAATACGTGGTTGGGGACAATTCATCCGACGTTTCCCTTGTTTTTTTCTCACATTTTTTCAGGTACCTGTTTGGAGCTGGTTCGACTCTGGCTGAGCTTATAGATACGCCACTGACCTCCGTTCCAAACCAAAAAACCAGCGACATCAAGACTCGAACCCCTGCTCTCAGGATATCAAGTCCAGCGTGCTAACCTCTCGTTAGAACGAAAATTAGTTATGAAATTATCTATACCCTCTTGAAATGAAAACTTATCTACGCGTCTATCCTTGCAGGGTGGCAAGTTTCAAACAGTTCGTGGTAGAACTGTAGTAAGCGGCGACCCGGCTCAATAGTAACCGAAACTCTGAAAAAAGAATTTTTTATACCAATATATACATCAGAAGAATCGCATTTTTATGCTGATTCGAAATATATAAGTTCACATTAAAGGCAGTGCCGAGAAAATTCACTTATTTTTTTATAACAGTTGTAGTTTTCAGCCAAGTTTGATCAGGGACAAGAACTCGATGCATGTTCTCATATCTGCTTCCTCGATTGTTGTTTGGTCTCAGAGTCTGGGCAAAGCAACCGACAGGTGGCTGAAAACAGCAAATCAATTAATTATGAAATTACCGCTAGATTCAATTGGAGAGGATGTTAGAAAACATATTAAAACACAAAGAAGCATTCATGCCCTCGCATATATAGTTTTTTTTTTTTTTTTTTTTTTTTTTTTTTTTTTTTTTTTTTTTTTTTTTTTTTTTTTTTTTTTTTTTTTTTACAGTAACATCCTCAAGCCTAAAATACATGAATTTAACGTGTGTAAAATATTTAAGTCTTCGTTAAAAAAAAGGAGGACATTAAGAAAAGGAATTGCTAGTAACAGAAGTTTAAAAAAGTAAGGTTCTCCAGCAAATCTGCTTAGTCCTAAAACTTGGCCATGAATAAAGCAAGTAGCTATGAATAAGTAGCGAGCAGCTTTTTCCGGCATTAATTCTCATGCTGGACTTATACAGGGGCAAGATGGATGATATGGTTTGCAGAAGGCTTTCGGAGTGAAAGTTTTCTAGATTTCTTACCCCAAGCATGCTAGTGCAGTAGGACTGAATCTGATTGAGGTGATGACTCTAAGAAATATCAGTTCAGATTTAAATCCGAGGATATTGAGTTTATTGACTATATTGATAGCATCATTTTCAAAGGCAAATTCAGAGTAACGGCACAGAGCCTTCGGTCTGGAAAAAAGCAACACTCTCGTTTCTATTGTGTGAAGCCAATTTGTCAATCTAGGGGGATAATGAACTTTAATAGGACTTTCTTACTTTGACTGCTTGGGCTGTTATATTGCTGGAAAATGATTTTAACAGGTTTGCTAGGTTGTCCAACATGCAACTGGTGCATAGAAACGAAAGTTGTTTTAGTTTATCGTATCTCAGTCAACTTAACCTGTCTCAAATGGAAAATATTTGCGTTTCCTTCACAATGACATGAAGTTGGGTCATATTTTGGTGTGTTCGTCTCCGCAAAACTCTGAAGTAAATCAGTTGTATCATGGATATTCAAAATCCTTTTTAGAGCCCCTCCCCCCTTTCTGGGCTAAAATTAATTGCACAAGCTTTAATTGAAATCTTGGCTACGCCTCTTTCCTTACAGCGTTGCAATTTTCACATTTAGGTTATGCTAAGATAAGTCACTTATTCCATCTTTAGTCTCAGTTTTTCTTCTCAGTTCCGAATGATAGTATTGTTATAATTCCATTAGCGTAAGTGATGGGATTTATTCACTTTATCACGTTTTCCAATTATCACGGTTTAATCCTATTAATGGCACAAATTTCTTCTCTCTTTCCGGAAAGATTATTTGTCGTATTTTATTTCTCTCAGTCATTTTCTATGTTTCAGATTTTTGTCAATTAGTCTATTATCATCAAACATTTTAGACGTCAATGACAGGTTCGAAAAGCAATAATGCTGCCAAAGTAAAACGCGATACGGCTTCACCGTGTTATTTTTAAATTTCTTTTTTCATGTTTCTCTTTACCAGGCCAATTGTGGTAGGTATTGTCATAGAAACTTCTGAGGGGTCAGATGAAAATTGACACGTTAGTGTCTTTTAAAGGGGTCGAAAGGAATTGGAGGGTACTTAACCCTCCTCCTATGCCCTGTTTAGCTACCTTCCCTTTTAACCCCCAAGAACATCCGATCAAAATTGTTAGGTTTTATTTTGTTCAAAACAGTTAAAGCCCAAAACAATACGCCTCCAGAAATCTCATGACCCCCACAGACCCTGAAGCAAGGGCTCTAAATTATGAAAGTTTCCCATGGCTTTCGTGTAGGTTTTTTTGGAGAAGAGAGGTATCTTCATGTTTGTGGAGGACAAGGAGGACATTAAGAAAAGGAATTACTAGTAACAGAAGTTTAAAAAAGTAAGGTTTGTTTTTTTTTTTTTTGTTTTTTTTTTTATCCTGGATATTCGAAAAAGCTAAGGGTAAAAATGCGAAGCTTCCTGGAAAAGTTCAAGAGGAGATTGAACTAAGTCAAAATGTATAATGTCCATCCAGGTTGTCAAAAGGAAATATCTGCAATGTCTCGGGAACAGCTTAGTGTATTAAATTGAAACTGTCAGGGTATGTTGAGGAGAGACGTTGAACTTAATAAAAATTGATGTATAATTGTCTCAGCTATTATAAAGAACGGGTGATGGGTAATTGTGTAGGTGGAAGGGTGGAGTGGATGTATAAATGGAACATTTTAGTGCCCAAATTTGCGAACTCTCCACGAGCCTTCAAATAAATATAGAAATGAGTTATGGAAGGGGTGTAAATTAATCAATCATATCCCTTCATTTAGACCCTAGCCTGAATAAGGGTGCTGTGGGATGATACCTACTTTCTTATTGCAGAAAGACTTTCTGGTATTTATTTAAAGCTCAATTTAAATAAATTGATGTGCTTCACATTTCGTTAAATTATTAATTATGAATGAATTACTAAAACACAAGTTATTACTTCCTATTAAGTTTGGTTGAGATCGGGTAACGATTTCAGATAATTATGCATATTAAATAAATGATATTAAATTAATTATTAAATTAATTAATTAAATTAAATAATTATGCATATTAAATAAATTAATGCATAAACAAATGCATATTAAAAACTATGAAAAATATCTTAAATTTGGATATTCAGTTTCATCTTTCCAGAATTATTGCAAAGAAGTCAAAGAAGTCTCCGAAAGCACATTAAGTTGTTCAAATTTATTATTGAATCCTTTGAATTACGGTCGGCGTTGAGATTGTCAATTTGAGATTTTGAACAGAAATTCAATTTGTCAATAAGTCCAAATATATGATTTGACATCTAAGTAAAGTTGATTATTTATCAGTTTTCACATTTTTAATTAAAGTATTTGGTCATTAAATTATTGACTATTAACTACTAGATTACTAATTATTTGGTCATCTAATTGACAGTCCGGGTCTAAAAAACAAATTCTGGTTCTGTAATTTCAGGAGAAAAAAATTGGTTAAGGTGGTTATGTTTCTGTGTGATCAGTTTCGATTCTCATTTGTTAGTTTTTACGTCGACGCAAACTTACCATTATTTACCAACTTGGAATTCAAGCAGAGTATCTCTTGTGTAATGATTAGTTCTACCGTTTGATTGTCAGTGTAAATGTCTCTAACTTTTTCCAACCCAAGAGAAATGTAAAAAAGATGGGTACTATTCTTATGGTTCTGTGTGATTTTTCTTTGAATCTCTTTAGTTTTTATTCAATTCAACTTGAATTTGCCATTGTGTGCCTAATTTACCGATAATAATTCAGGTTTAGAATTTATCATTTGGTCATCAATTTTGCAACCCGATTGTCAATGGAGCAGTTCCTAATTCTACAATTTTAGGTAAAGTATTAGGAAAATTATTGTGTCAATATCAGGAAAATCTCATGGATTTGAGTTTAGGGAGACGCAAAT
Source organism: Artemia franciscana (assembly GCF_032884065.1). NCBI lineage: Eukaryota > Metazoa > Arthropoda > Branchiopoda > Anostraca > Artemiidae > Artemia > Artemia franciscana. The sequence goes on along the minus strand of NC_088866.1, from coordinate 48,323,050 downwards.
TTACCATTTACTGACCTGAACAATGCAATTGCAAGTCGAAAGTTTGTCATTTGGCTGTTATTGTCAATGGAAAAGTCTCAAATTATGCAATATCCGATGAGGAATCACATAAATTATTGTCGTGGTTACTTTTCTGTACAGTCAGTCCTGGAAACTCATGAATTTAAGTTCAGGTTGACACAAAGTTACCATTTATTGATATTAACAGTGCAATTACATGTCAAAAGTTTGTCATTTGGATTTTTCAATGGAAAAGTCTCTAATTATGAAATTTCTGATGAAGCATGAGGAACACGTGGTTACTTTTCTGTGCAGTCAGTCTTTGAAATCCATGAATTTAAGTTCAGGTTGACACACATTCACCATTTAATAACCTCAATAATGTAATTATAAGTAGACAGTTTATCGTTGTGAAGTTATTGTCAATGGGGTAGTGTCTAATTCTGCAATTTTCGGTGAAGAAACACGGAAATTATTGTTGTGATTACTTTTCTCTTTGAATCTTGTGAATTCGAGCTCATGTCGACACAAATTCACGATTCTCTGAATTTAACAGCGTGATTGCTATTCAAAAGATTGTCATTTTGCCGTTATTGTCAATGGAAAAGTCTCCAACTCTACAATACCAGTTGAAGCATTAGGAATATTACTGTTGTTTTTTGCTTTTGTGCAATCATCCTTTGTTAAATTGAGTTCAGAGTGGCGCAAATTTACTGTTTACTCAACTTAACAACGCAATAAGTGGAAAATTTATCATTTGGTCGTTATTGTAAAAGGATCAGTTTCTAATTTACAGTTTCAGCGGAAATAGCAAGAAACTTGTTGTTGTGGTTATGTTTCTGTGCAATCTATCGTTGGGTGATCATTAGTTTGCATTCAAGCAAAAGGTTGCCTAGTGAAAGTTTGTTTTAGTCTCTTTCGTATTGCCTGTTTTTCGTATCTCCGGTGTACTTTTGTTCTTTTTTCTTTCTAAAGAAAGGTCTAGAAATTGCCTTTAAAAAGGAATATTGTATGAACAGGTGTTGCTACAAATTGTTTTAAATGGAGAAGTAAATCTCTCTTGTCTTTTTTATTGATTTTTTAATTGTACATATTTTTTTTGTCGATATCAGTCGTATGCTTAGTATTTTGCTTTAGTATTCCAAACATCCAATTTTGGTAAATGTTGACAAGATGAACATATGACTAAATATTTATTATAATTTATTATAATATTATATGTTATATTAATATTATAATTTATATATAAATATAAAAATATAAAGTGAACGAAACATATAGAACTACATATAAAGATAACGCATCGATTTGGAAACCTGTCAAAGAATTACAGCAAGGACATTAAATTAAATTATTAAATTATTAGAAATTGCCTTTTAAAAGGAATATTGTATGAATAGGCGCTGCTACAAATTGTTTTAAATGGAGAAGTAAATCTCTCTTGTCTTTTTTATTGATTTTTTAACTGTACATTTTTTTTGTCGATGTCAGTCGTATGCTTTTGGGCAATCAGGCTTTGACTCTCATTAAATTGAGTTCAGATAGACACAAATGCACTGTTTACTCAACTTAACAACGTAGCAAGTCAAAAATTCATCAATTGGTCGTTATTGTCAACAGAAAAGTCGCTGATTTACCGTCTGAGTTGAAATAGCAAGAAAATTGTTGTTTTGGTTATGTTTCTATGCAATCTATCGTTGGGTGATCATTAGTTTGCATTTAGCCTTTGGCTCTCATTAAATTGAGTTCAGATAGACACAAATGCACTGTTTACTCAACCTAATAACGTAGCAAGTCAAAAACTCATCAATTGGTCGTTATTGTCAACAGAAAAGTCGCTGATTTACAGTCTGAGTTGAAATAGCAAGAAAATTGTTGTTTTGGTTATGTCTCTATGCAATCTATCGTTGGGCGATCATTAGTTTACATTCAGGCAAAAGGTTGCCTAGGAAAGGTTTTTTCTAGCTGCTGGTTCTCTTTCATATTACGTGTTTTCCATATTTCTGGTGTTCTTTTGTTTCCTTTTTTCTGACAAAAACTCTAGAAAGTGTCCTTTAAAAGGAAAAAAAAAACATTGTATAGATTTGTCCTGCAAAAAGTCGTCAGAAGTGGAGAAGTAAATCTGGTCTTTTCTAAAAAAAAACGTATGACTGTTTCTAACTATAGGCATAAGCAAGGCTGGCTTATTGGATATTGTCTTAGCATCTTCGTTCCATTTCGTAGTGTTTTTTTTTCTTTTTTTCGTGATTTTTCAATTTAAAAGAAATTTTGAATTAAAAAAGAAAAAACAGATAACGCCATAGAAAAAATCTCTGGAAATATCCTCCTTAAAGCACCAAGAAATGGAAAATGGTTTGTCATTGATTAGACTAGTTGAGTGGAAACTTAACCGCTTATATATTAAATTTTAGTTAAAGCCTGGAATTCAATTTTAAATTAAAAAGACCGCCATTTGCATCTGTGTAGTTTTTAGCATTAGCGTGCACAAAATAAGATAATAAGAAAGAAATAATTGAAACACAGACCAAAAGTCTGCAAAAAATGAGCTTACCAAGCTAAAACAGTTTAAGAAGCCGTAGCTTTTCTTTGGAGGCATAGTTGTCGTTGGTAATCAGCAGATTGTTTGTGTTTTAACTTTTACCAACGGTAAGCATTGCTGGAATTAATTAGTTTTGCTGAATGTTTTACGGGTCCAAGGTAAAAACACTGACTAAATCCGGTACTTTTAACTTCATAGATTTGAAACAACCAAATTATTTTTTCGCTCCTGCTTAAACATAATCAAATTTTATGTAAATCTAGTTAATTTAATCAAATATTAAAAAAGGGAACTTTTTCACTAGGCTCTTTGAACCCACAGTTTTTTTAACTCCATTATTAACATAATTCAAGTCTTTAGTTGTTCATAGAGTTTATTCCATATTCTTCTTCTGTACCACATTCAAGTCTTTAGTTGTTCATAGAGTTTATTCCATATTCTTCTTCTGTACCTTTTTTTTTATAAATTATAGATGTCTCTCAAATACAGTACAAGGGAATACTACTTTTTTCTGTGACTGAAACTTTGTATCTCATATGCATTGCAAAAGATTTTAAAATTACTATTCTCTTATTCGATATTATTTGAAATTATATGAGATTTTTTCTAAAATTATTTAATAATGTGCCAAGAGATATTTAGATACTGGCGTAACACCCACCGCTTTTAGGTTAATAAATCGTCCGCCTTTTCTGAGCACTCATTTCCTAAAAGCATAATTAATAACCACCATCATCGATGTGGCTTGTAATACCCTAACTTTGTTTTATTTATCTTCCTATTCTTCCAAAATTTTTCCATCGAAAAAAAATTGTCTTTGCCTTAACTCTTCTACTTTTTATCTTTTCGCTATAATTCTACTTTTACTTTTTACTCTACTTTACTCTGCTTCACATTGGCTCTTTTACTTTACAGCTCTACTTTTATTCTGCTTTTACACCTCCACCATTCTTACTAATCATGCAACTTAGGGAAGTGAAGTATTCTATTTTGTATCATTTTGAAGTTGTGAATATAAATTTATGTATGAATTTGTATTTTATCTTAATTAGACAATTAGACTAATTATATTTTTGCGTTCTTGGTACTACGTGGATTATTTTATTTTATTTGATCTCACTTATCTTATAATTGATTCTAGAATAACGAGTTGTTTTAAATCTGAATACTGAACAGCAAAAAAAATTATTTTCCGAGGCTGCTGGTTCTCTTTCATTAACTCTGGCAAAATTGTAAGATGAAATTCAATTAAAATAATATTAATTCATTATGTCAGGTTTTATTACTGTCAAGTAATCTTGGTTTTTTATTCAGGAAACAAGGGAAGACACAACTGTTTCGAAAGATGTGTTTACACACACACACACACACACATATATATATATATATATATATATATATATATATATATATATATATATATATATATATATATATATATATATATATATATATACATATATATCTATATATATATAAATAAGTTGTCTGTCTGTGGATCTGTGGATCAGGTGACGTCATGTTTCTGTGTCGGCTGACGTCATGAAATTAGTTGTCGTCATTTTTGTTATGACGATGCTTAGTATATTGTAAAACACATTAATTTGGTTAATAATATACCATTTAAAACACCAAAATGAACATGCTGGAGTAGTCACTCGGTGAGAGAGGGTGTCAGAACGGAGAATGAAGGTCCCAGGTTCAAATCCTGGTTAGGCTAAAAAAGGTAAAAAACTAAAAACTAAAGAAAAACTGAAAAAACTAAAAAAAGGCAAAAACTACAAAAAAAACTAAAAACTAATAAAAAAAAATAAAAAGGCTAAAAAACTAAAAAAACTAAAAAAAGGTAAAAAACTAAAAACTAAAAAAAAAAAACTAAAAAAAAGGAAAAAACTGAAAAATAGAAGAGAAAAAGAAAACTAATAAAATTAAGAATAAAAATAAAAAAAAATAAAAAAGATAAAAACTAAAAAAAAAGTAAAAAGAAAAAACGAAAAAAAATCTAAAAAAGCTAAAAAAAAAGGTAAAAACCAATAAAAAACTAAAAAGAAAAAAAGGAAAAAAACTAAAAAAAAATTCCATCTAAAAAACTAAAAAGGTAAGAACTAAAAAAGAAAAAAATAAATGACGACACTCAAAGAGAAAGCGACCGGGACAAAAGGAATGTTCGATTAGCAATCAACAAAGCACCGGGACACAGGGAGTATAAATGACGACTAGGACATAAGTAAAAAAAAAAACTAAAAAAACTAAAAAGAAGGTAAAAACTACAAAAAAACTAAAAAGAAAAAAAACTAAAAACTAATAAAAAAACTAAAAAATCTAAAAATCTAAATAAACTAAAAAAGAAAAAAAAGAAAAAAGGAAAAAAATAAAGGAGAAAAACAAAACTAAAAAACGAATGTATATACAGACCGGGACACCGGGATACAAATGACGACCGGGACACAGGGAATATAAATGACCATACATAAGCCATAATGACCAGGACATAAGTAAAAAATATAAATGACGACCGGGACACAGGGACACAACTACAACGGGGACGCCGGGGGGCACAGGGGGATATAAATGACGACCGGGACACCGGGACAGGGAATGGTCGATTAGCAATCACCATCAACAAAGCTCAAGGGCAATCATTAGAATCATGAGGTATAGATCTGAATACGGATTGTTTTCCCATGGACCATTATATGTTGCATGTTCAAGAGTCGGTAAACCTGACAATCTATTTATATGCACAGACAATGGGACAGCAAAGAATGTTGTATATTCGCAAGTTTTACGTAGTTAAAAACATATATATAATATATCTATCTATATTCACAGGTGGGACATAGGGACACAACTACAATGGCGCGTAACTAATATGGCGCGTAACGACTTACGCGCGTGGGGGGGCTTGGGGGGGCGCGAAGCGCCCCCACCAACTAGGTGTTGGGGTGGCGCGAAGCGCCACCCCAACAGCTAGTATATATATATATATATATATATATATATATATATATATATATATATATATATATATATATATGTGTCAGTGTGTGTGTGTGTGTGTTATTAATTAAATAATTATTGACTTGACTTGAATTCGACTTGCTCACATCCTCAGTATCACATGTCTTCTGACCACGTGTGTCTTGGTTCTTCATTTTTATTTTTGACACGCCGTTGTTTTTCTTCTAACCGTCTGTGTCTTTGCTCTTCGTTTTCATTTTTGACTTGCTTACTTGCTCGGTGTCGTATGTCTTCTGACCCCGCGTGTCTTTGCTTTTCATTTTCATTTTTCACACCTTTTTGGATGTTGATTACTTCAGACAATCTAGCAATGACTTGTGCTTCGACTTTCAGTATTGGTATTTCACCCTTGATGTTCCAGATTGTCCAATTTCACAACTTATTACGGTTGATAGTTTAAGTATTGGTTACAAAGAATCATCATTTATAGTAAATGCAACTGCAATTTTTTTTTTTTTGCCATCCAACAGACATTATACTGTATAAATAGTTGTTGTATTGGAAACTCAATTATCTTATTTGTGCTCTGCATGACATCATATAAGAAAATGCTTATATGATGATATAAAATAAGAAATGCTTATATGATGTACTAGCATAGTACGTGGCCTCATTAGAAAAAACCAAAATTAAAGCTTTCAGTGAATTTTGTCAGACTTTTGCCCTATCTAGATCTTTTTTATTTAAGTGAGAATATCCCAAGATACCAATTTTCATCTTTTATATTTATATAAAAAATACAAGTTTTTTTAACTGAAAGTAAGGAGCGATATTAAAACTTAAAATGAACAGGACATAACTCCGTGTATGAAAGGGGCTGTTCCCTCCTCAACGCTCCGCTCTTTACGCTAAAGTTTGACTCTTCCTCTCAACTCTACTTTTTAATACAGTAAAAAAAAAATGTAACTTTAAAGTTACCGTTTTGTCAGTAACTTTAAATTTCTAAAAACAGTACAACTTATATATTGAAAATTAGCATTAAAATGCAATTCTTTTGATGTAGCCATTGGTATCAAAATTTTTTTTTTAGAGTGTCGGTTGCTATTGAGTCGGGTCGCTCCTTACTACAGTTCGTTACCACGAACCTTCTGATATATATATATATATATATATATATATATATATATATATATATATATATATATATATATATATATATATATATATATATATATATATATATATATATATAATTAGACTAATGTATATATATATATAATGCATAACACTTTTGCAACCTGCTGATTGTATCAGCTGGATATATAAAACAAGCTGTCCGCTGCTTGATTGAGGCATAAGTGTTAAAATTAACACTTTTTAACTTTAAAATAAAATTTTTTTAGGTTCAGCCGACGAAAGCATAGATTTACTTCCATTTGCTGGCCCTGGAACAGAGTGGACTGCTTCTCTTCAAACTGATGAGGGACGACAAGCTGATCCAGTCTTTGCTTTCGATGGAGCAACAGGTGGAGCAATAATTCCGTCTCACGTTCTTCCGCATAACTTTACTCATGTCTTCTCAATTAGTGTCTGGATGAAGCATGCGTCTAGTTTAACTGCCGATAAGAGAATTAAAGAGCATATTTTCTGTTTGGCTGATGATCATCGTGAGTTTGTTTTTTCTTTATTATAATATTTTATTTTCTGACTAATTTTGGTTTCAACCTTAATCACTAAAATTGTGATTTTGAGGATGAAGTGGAGCTACTATGAAAATAAAATGCTTTATTTTATAGCATTTATTGTCTTTAGTTCTAGTGCTAAAATTTATTATATGAATGCTCAGACATAAATAAGTAAATAAAATTAATAAGATAAATAAATTCTGTTAGCTAAATTGCATAAGACGTACAAAGAAATTGGGAAAATTTAGGAGTTGAAGGAGGGAATCGGACCTGCGCCTCTCTTTCCCCCCTCCCCCTGGTGCGTCCGTGTTGATTTTTTAAATAAATAAGATTTAATAGTTTTATTTAAACACTCTTTCTAAAAGGTTTGCCTTCTGCTCAGCTTTGAAACACAGATTGTATGGATTTTGCGTATAGCTCAGGTAAAGACGGGATTCAGATACTTCTTTGATGCATTGGTTAATTTGAAACCCAAGAAAAAGCCAGCCGTGTCTGAGCTACTCCAGCCCTCGGAGATTCCATTTTCTGGTCGTTGTAGCGCAACACCATGGCATCCCGCTATTTTTGGTCTTTGGCAATTTTCTGGACATGAATTGTCACCTTCCCTGCTTTATGATTGTTTTAAAATAGTTAAATGAATTGTTAATTTACTTTTTAGATTAAATTAGACTAATTTTGATTAATTATTGATTATTCAGTTCAAACATTAACTGCATAATTGTTTAACTAGAAACGCTACTAACTTGCTTTTAGACTATTGGAGTGGTATGAGGGCATCTTGTAACATCTAGTGTATGGAGCAGGGTAAATAAAATTTCCTGCCAGATAGAGTTAGGTAGGATGAATACCAGCCGCAATTTGGAAAAAAGGAAAAAATTAAAAGCAATCTGAGGATTTAAAGGTTTGAAAATTTTATATTTTAAAGATTTCAATAAAGGTATGCTGCTAACATGGCAAAAGGCTATGGGAGCATGAAGAACCAAGAAAGCACGAATTATGCCCGAAATTTGAGATGTTTGTGCATTTCACCGTTTTCTTCCCTAAATATTTTTGAAGGAGGTGGTTGGAAGAAGGTAGACTGGGCTTTTTTAAAAAATTCCAATTTCCCTTGTCTGAAAGTATGACAGTGGAGAACCTAAATAAAAAATATCTATTCAAGTAATACTTCACGTTTTAGCCTATTCTCTTTTAAAAAACATGTGAAACTCTTCCCTCAGTCTTGTATCTCACAAGATACACTAGATCAACATAATTTACCAAAAGTTCAAATTAGTTCTTATTCAAGCCTTATTCCTATATTTTGTTCATATTTGCATGGCAATGTTCGCTTTCAAATTGGAAAGCCAGCGTGAGAATCTCAACAGATGCAGTAGAAAGGAAAATCATTTGTGTATTTTGAGGCATTAACTTATTACTGGCTTAGGCAAAGGCTTTTGAACTATGGGGCCTTTCTGCAGCAAAACTAATTCTGGTTTTATGAGCTTCGTGGGAGGCATAGTGAAAAAATAAAATTAGCTGCTTCTTGTCATCTGACGGAGGTCTTACTGCAAGTTTTTAAATAATTGAAATTGGTTTCCTTTCGAGATAGTATTTTTGTTTTCAAATATTTATTTTAAGATTTTTGTGCTACGGAAATAATTATATATATATTCTCCCTTATATCCATCTCTTAAATCCATTCCCTTATATCCATCTCTTAAAAGCTCACAAAGTAAAGATTGAAAAAGGAGAAAAACAAAAAGCAATTGAAAAAAGCGAGACTGTAATTGTTTAACTCTGGAACTTAAATAAGTTTGAGTTTGGACTATAAAATCCAATAAAGGGGAAAGACTAATTACCTGTGAAGCAGTGCTTTCCCTCTTGATAGTCACAAGTGGTGATTAAGAAAGGAAAATAAGAGCTTGGAGTTGAGAGAGAAGAAATTGCTTCTCCTCCAGGAAAGAAGTGTTTTGTTGACCTAGAAGAAATTCAAAATTATAGGAATTGTAGTGTTTACACTGTTTCTTTTTTTTACTTCTTATTTTACTTCTTTTATGAATTAAAGCTGACCTGAATGCAACAAATACATTTCCCCATCATTTTTTCTGCTTTAGGACAGATTGTCCCATGTTTACATCGTAGCTTACTTGTCTTTGAAGTAATCCAAATTTTGACAGTTTTAAATATTTCTGAAACATGAAAAAGTTCGTATGTATTTAGTAACCTACTATAATTCGCATTGGAAGACCTGAAGGCTATATAATAAAATAGGCTATATAATGAAAGCTATATAATATAATAATATATAATAAACGAAGAGAGAATAATAGAATAATATATAATAATATATAATAATATATAACATATAATAAAATAATATATATAAATGAAGGCTATATAATATATATTATTATAATATAATAAAATAATATTATATAATAATATATAATAAAATAGGGATTACATCAATCTAGCTCCAAAAGTATTAAACTCGAAACCAACCACAGTTTACTTCTAATTGCAACGAATGCACCTCAGTTCCATCGTCTTCAACACGAAATTTCCCACTATAACAATTACTATTGGGAAAGGGACCATGTTTTATCGTGAGACTCATAGAAGGTTAAGGATATTAAAATGAAACTTTCACGGAGATTTGAGGTGGATGTTGAACTAAATCGAAATACGTTATATGCATCCAAGATGTCAAAAGAGCGTATCTGTAATACCTTAGGAATCGCTACGGGTAATTAGTTGAAACTTTCGGGGCAAATTGAGGGGGATTTGATCTAAATCAAAAGACACTATCTGCATCTAGGTTGTCATAAGGTAGTATATGCAATTCCTTAATAACGTCTTAGGGTATTGGGTTGAAAATTTCAAGGGATGCTGAGAAGGATGCTAAACTAAGTCAGAAGCACTACCAGTATTCCGGCTCTCAAAAGTGTGCATACACAGTAGCTCAGGAACGGCTAAGGACAGCAAATTGACTTTTCAAGGCCTGTTGAAGAGGAATGTTCATCTAATTCAAACGACATTATGTTCATGGAGGTTAGCTAAAGGGTGAATCTGCAGTATCCCAGGAACTGCTAACTGTATTAAGTTGAAATTTTTGTGGAATCCTTAGAAGGGCGTTAAACCAAGTCAAAAGGCGCTAAGTGGATACAGGCTTCAAAAGGAAGTATCTACAATATTTCAGGAACGGCTAAAGTTATCAAGTTGAAACTCTCAGGGAATGTTGAGGGCTATGTCGAACCTAATCAAATGACACCATTGGCATCCAGTTTGTCAAAAGGACATACCTTTAATGTCATAAGAATGGTCAAGATTATTAAATTTAAAACTTTCAAGGAATGCTGAGGGAGAAGTTAAATTGAATCAAAAGATACTGTGTGAATCCAGGTTGTCAAAAAGGTACATCTGCAATATCTCACGAACAGCAAAGGGAGTTAAGTTGAAACTTTTCGGGAATAATTTTTTTTAGGAGGGGGATGTTGAACTAATAAAAAAATATACCGTTTGCATTCAGGTTTTAAAAAAACGTAACTGCAGTATCTCAGGAACGGCAAAGGGCATCAGGTTTAAGCTTTCAGAAAATGCTAAGATTTATTTTGAACCAAATCCGAAGACTCTGTTTACATCAAGGATATCACAAGGGCATGTGTGGAATATTCAAGGAGCGGCTAAGGGTGTAAATTTGCGGTTTAAGTTACCCAGCTGAAGCTCCGAAAAACTCATTGATAACTAAATTGAAGCGCCGACTCGAAATCTTGCTGTATTATGTAGGAACTTGTGCAGAACTTCCGGGAAAACTTTTTTTCAATTTTTTTAATTAACTACTATTAATGGATAAAAGAAACCCAAAACGAACAGACATTCAAATGAACAAGCATTTTCTGCTTAAAACGAGTAAATTAAATTTCGTGGAGAAATTTAAGATTCTACCTCAGCATTTCGTCTAATCCCATAAAAGATTACTGAGGACTGGGTAGAAAAAAATACATAGGAGGGGTATTTTTGTGCTTCAATCAGTTTTGACCCTTGAAAAGGACACTAGAACTCTCAATTTACAATCAAATTAACCCGTTCCAAGTTTCTACGATCACCTGGCTCTCACATACTAAATGGTCAGGGAAAGGAAGTAGTAAACCAAAAAATAATACATTTAATAATTGAACGCTAAGGCATTACATCTAAAATCCACAAGGCCCTCCAGGGGGTTACTGGATTTGAACCCCCTCCCTTAAGATGTTTTCCATCCCATTAAAAAATAACAAAAATGCATATAAATGCCTTTGCAAAATTGTACCTCCCTCCCCCCTCCCAAAGAAAAATCCTGTATACGCCCTTGAAAAACGCATTATATTGCTAACTAAATTGAGTCGTCAACTCGACACTATGCTGTATTATGTAGGAACTTGTGCAGAAGTTATTTTCGTCCTTCACTGGTTAACTTCGAAATCAGAATCACATAGTGGATTTCCCCAAGGAACTGGCAGTTTATTCTACATAAAATAAGATTCTCACTTTTTTCAATAAGGTTGTAGACATTCATTCAGATTTTATATTCTACTTCAGATTGTAAAAGTTCAGTAAAAAGTTTTATATTCTATTTCTTTGCTAAAAGAGTTATAATAGCCGAATTGTAGAATAAGAAAAATATCATGAAATTTACGCTTTTCCCCCTTTCTGAACTTAAGATCAAAGGAATAAATTTGAAAGTGGGGAAAATGTGCTTTGTTCCCCACGTGAAACGATGTGCTTTATTTAACTTACTTAATGTTACTCTCCATTAAAGAAGGATTCAAGGAAAATCTTGGGTAAAATTTCTGTACACAAGAAAGTCTCCAAGGACTATTCATTTTTTTTTTTTTTTGTTGCTTTACAGTACCTTTTCAACTAATTAAACAATTAATTTTTTTTCTAAATTATTATTTAGATGGAAGAGGGAAGTGTTTAGATAAGGTACTACTACCATACATTATGTGTTCGCATTGTCATTGTAAGCATTGGGGCTTAGATACGGATTCCTTTCGATCTTCGATCCTCCTGTTTTTTCAAGGGGCACTTAGGGTATCCCCAAGGAGTCTTATCGGTATCCGGCTACTATTGTATACCTTCCTAATTGGATTGGAGGAACGTATACCCTATGTTCACCCAGAACATGTATATAAGGCATGTATCATGTAATCCAACGAATGCGGTTAAAACGCTTGTGGATTGTGGAAGAAAAGAGCATGGATGCAGTTGAAAGGCTGATTTTCAGCTTTTAATTTTCATCAAATAATATATGACAAAACTCATCCTAAGTATAAAAGATCCTTTTTAATTCAGAAGGCTTCGGAGGAAATCTTGAGAGAGACGAATTCGCCACATAGGATGTGGTGAACAACACACTGGGCTGTTGTAACAGCAAGCTATCCAGCGCAAGCTTTTCCCTCTCCTTCCTCCTTTCCTCTTTTTTCTCCTTTCCTTCTCTCTTTACGTTCAATTTAAGTCCTCAGAACATCAAAATCAAGATTGTGAAATCAAGTATCTAGATGTTGATACCTTGATAAACCTTCACACAAGTTTTAATTAATACTGATATTTTGCCAAATATTGTGAGATCGAGAAAGCGGGATTAAAATGCATATCTCGAGACTATCAAGCATGTGAAAATGAAAAATAATCCGATTAGTTTAGATGTTGACACTTTGAGAACTAGTTTAGTACTGAACTATTCTGTGTCCCCACGATTTTTTTGACAAATGCTACTGATGGTTTGTTAATTTTGTTCTAATAGCCCAGTTCAGGCTATGTAGATCTAGACTGTGAATTGCAGCTGGACCACAGTCATAGGGAAAATGCAGTATCCTATGTCCGGAGTCTTGCAGGGCAAACTTGTTTAATAAAACGTGAATTTAGTAACTCATATGCAGAAAAAGTGACCAAATGCAAAAATTCTGGTAAATTTGGAATGTAGGACTATACTGAGATAGCTAGGAAAATAGACTCTGTGGTCTCATCTTTGCGGTGATGCCGTGCGGAAGACGTGCCGCAATGCGTTTTTTGCAACGCACCTGTCTGTGTGAACAGTGGTGAAGATTGGACTAGTGGTTAAGAGACCACAGTAGTGGTGACCACATAGTGGTGAACAGTAGGTTAAGAGTGTGAAGATTGGACTAGTATGTGAGGCTTTGCTCTTCGGGTGAACTCAACTCCTCGATTCTGCAGGTAGCCACTGGAAGGCTGTGTTGGGGGTTCTAACGTTTCCCATTTTCAAAGCATGTCCTACCTAGAGAGCCCCCTAAAAGTGACAGTATTTCTCCAGATGAAAGCTATCCAGCGAGATTATAAACAGTTATTAAAACAGAAAAAAAAGAAGCGGAAATAAGGGATATAAAACAATTATCGGAGAGTTTTAAAATGAATGACATGAAAGTATTTTGGAGGAGAATTCAAGACCCTGAGAAAAGAAAACCTACCCAACAAAAATGCCCAGAACCAGAAACATGACCACGAACATGGAGCATGGCCATGGAGTTTTTTTGCAATTAGCTTTTAATATTGAAATTTCTGTTTCATGATAGTGAACAGAAATTACGGCTTCAGTTCACTGTCTACCTAGTCTTTGTATCTCATCTTATTGATTATTTCACTGTGAATTTATTTTTCATTATATTGTCGTTGTAATTTTCTGTTTCCGTTTTGGTTTCGTAAAACATCTTATAAAACCATATCTCTTTCTGTCTTACTACTTTTTTAATGATCTTTCCCACTTTTCTTACTTTTTTTTTAATTTATTCCACTTATTTCAAATGTCTTACAGAATTCCGATGTATTTCAATATCGCACTTTTTTGTATCATGAATGTGTGTATCATGAATGTGAGGCAAAATCCAAATTTCTTATTTTTGCTTACTGTGTCAATATCTATCCAACGATCATTTCTGCTTCCCTTGATATGTGTAATTCTAAGGCAGTGTGGTTTTATCTATACAATTTATGTACTATTTATTCCAATATCGCATTTTGTTCCAATCATTCGAGCCATCTCATAGTTTAGCTGTGTATTTTGCTATCTTACCATCTATATAATGACACTTTCAATTCCATTTTACCCTTTGTGTTACTCTTGTGTTTTATCTTGTTTACTGTCACGTACTACATATACTTCTCGTGTCAGATTTTCAATGGTGGTATAGTATAGTAGTATATTCGACGCACAAAAAAAAACTTCAAGGTCATTGCCACGAAAAAAAGAGAACAACTTACAAATACAATTAAAAGAATTCAGTTTAAACTTTTGAACAAAAAGATTAAAGTAAGAAATATCACCATTTAAAAACAACAGTACGAACAAAGACATCATATAACTCCCTCAAGGAGAGTCATTTCCACATGAATAAACCGCGCCAGGTTCCTGATGCTAAAGAAATTAAATAAAAAAACTAGTTTTTTTAAATGCAAGTAAGGAGCGACATTAAAAATTAAAACGAACAGAAATTACTCTGTATATGAAAGGGGTGGTCCCCTCCGCAACACATCGCTCTTTATGCTTAAGTTTGACTCCGTCACAACTCCACTTTTTAAAACAATAAAAAAAAACTTTAGCGTAAAGATCGAGGTGTTACGTAGGGGACAACCCCTTCCATATACGGAGTAATTTCTGTTCGTTTTAAGTTTTAATGTCGCTCCTTACTTGCAGTTAAAAAAAAACTTGTTTTTTTTATTTAATTTCTGAATGTTTTTGAATTAATACATGTTTTGATTTTGGCTCACCGCACATGAATAATTAAAACGAAATTTGTATTTTTTTAATTTTTTTTTTTTGCTAAATGGCTTTCTCATAGTTTTGATCGGATGATTTTGATATAAAAAAGGGGTGGGGGCCTAGTTGCCTTCCAATTTTTGGCTAGTTAAAAATGTAACTAGATTTTTTTATTTTTTTACGAACGTTTTTGTTAGTAATAAACATACGTACCTTTCGAATTAACTTACGTAACGAACTTCTATGTTTGCGTATTTTTATTACGTATATGAGAGGTTTGCCCCCTCGTCAATACCTCGCTCTTTACACTAAAGCTTGAATTTTATCCCAAATCTTTAAGAATGACCCTTGAATCACAAAGGCCGTAGAATAAATAGTTGAAATTACTAAAAATATTTTAGCGTAAAGAGCAAGGTATTGTGGAGGAGACGAACCCCCTTATAAACGTAATATTTCATGTTCGTTTTAAGTTTTAATGCTACTCATTACTTCCAGGTGAATTTTTTTTTATTTAGTTTATCATTGTTTTTTTTTAATAATACCAGAAAATCCTGCACCACCTTCATGGAAATTCTCTTCCCTCATGACAAAATTCCTCCATGGAAATCCATGGATCCATCCCCCACAGTCCCTCTCACGGGGACTGTGGGGGATTATGTCGTTCCCAAAGACATAGTTATTCGGTTTTCGACTAAGCTGAACCTAATGGCTATCTCAAAATTTTGATCCGGTGACTTCAGGGAAAAACTGTGCGTCGGAGGGGGCCTGGGTGGCCTCCAATTTTTTGGGTCACTTAGATAGGCCGCTAGAACTTTTAATTTCCGCTAAAATGCACCCTCTTGTAACATTCTAGAACCGCTGTGTCGATACGATCACCCCTGGGAAAAAAAAAAAACAAACAAATAAACATACATATCCATGATCTGGCTTCTGGCAAAAAATACAAAATTCCACATTTTTGGCCGTAGGAGCTTGAAACTTTAGCATCAGGCTTCTCTGATACGCTGAATCTGATTGTGTGATTTTCGTTAAGATTCTATGACTTTTAGGGTTTTTTTCCCCTATTATCTAAAATAAGGCAAATTTTCTCAGGCTCGTAACTTTTGATTGGTAAGATTAATCTAGATGAACCTTATATATTTAATATCAGCATTAAAATTTGATTATTTTGATGTAACTAATAATCTGTAACAGATAATACTTATGGAATAATATGTAACTAAAAATTTTGGTTACTACTGAGCCGGGTCGTTCCTTACTACAGTTTCGTTACCACGAACTGTTTGATAAAACACCTATTTCATAACAATTTTATAAAATACCATTTAAAATATTATTTCCTGCTTCCCTTTGGATTTCAAAAATATTTTGCAAAAGCTTAAATCTCATGGTTCTTTCTTTTATCTGTTCTAGAACATTTACGTTCTTTATTTTACTCATACTTTCTTGTGTTCTTACTTACTTTTCACCTTTTCTTTATTTACTTTTTTTCGTCTTTCCACTTATACTGGCCGTTTCATAATTTAACCGTTCATTTTCTTTGCCTGATCAATCTTTATTTTCAATTTCCATTTTATGTTTCTGTCTTTTTTATCTCTGTAGATCTAATTTACTCATCATTTGTTTCTCACTTTATATTCTCTATATTATTTTCTATTTCCTTATTGATTTCATAAAATATCGCTCCGAAGCTTACGCCATATTTTTTCTAAGTCTTTATAAATTAACACTAGTTTTTCTTGGAAATGTGAGAAAAATACTTGTAATACTATGAATTTTATGACAGTTATGTGAAAAGAATTCGTTTTGCAGATGAATATTGAGTCTCAAAATTTTATAGTTGAAACTTGTAGGAATATTAAATTTAAATTTTTTTTTATATTAAAATATTAAATATTAAATTTAATATATTAAAATTTATTAAAATTTATTTAATAATTTATTATTTAATAATAAATTATTATTTATTATTTATAATTTATTATTTTTTAATATTTATTAAAATAAATATTAAAATTTATTTATAATATTAAAATTAAATTTTTTTCTCTTTCGAGAAAGAATTTAAAAGTTTTATTAAGGAACAGTTTTTCTTTTTTTTTTCTTAAGACTTCAAACGTGGTATACTAATAGAACTTTTCGTAATAAATCAAAGATATAAACAAATCTTTGAGCCATTTAAATTACTCAAAAAGATTTTTTTTTCAAATTTTTCTATCATAAAATTTGGAATTGAGACTCTGTCAGCACATGTTTGCGAACACTCTCTGCGAACACATGTTTTAAGAAAGCTTTTTGTGCAAACACGAAACGAACGTTTTTCATTGTGAATTAAAACTACTAAAAACTGCCATCTAGTGCAAATAAAATTGCCAGCGCTAATTTTTTGGCTTTTTTTATTTGATCAAAATTTTTAACGCTGAAATAAAATTCAGTTCAACTATATAGTTGAAACTTGTAGGAATATATGCGAGAAATGGATTTAAAAGTTTTATTAAGGAACAGTTTGTCTTTTTTTTTCTTAAGACTTCAAACGTGGTATACTAATAGAACTTTTCGTAATAAATCAAAGATATAAACAAATCTTTGAGCCATTTAAATTACTCAAAAAGATTTTTTTTATATCTTTCTATCATAAAATTTGGAAATTAAGACTCTGTCAGTACATCTTTGCGAACACGCTCTGCGAATATGTGTTTTAAGAAAGCTTTTTGTGCAAACACGAAACGAACATTTTTCATTGTGAATTAAAACCACTAAAAACTGCCATCAAGTGCAAACAAAAATTGCCAGCGCTAATTTTTTGGCTTTTTTTACTTGCTCAAAATTTTTTAACGCCAAAATAAAATCAGATAAAACTATTAAAAAATTAGTACAAAAATTAAAAGTTAGTATTGCCGAATTTTCTTAGTTAGAAAACATCTAGTATTCTTATAAAAAAAAAAACTAACGAAAAAAATAAACTCTAGTTATTTCATAGATCTTTCGTTGATAAAAAGAAATCTAATTAAATTACTTAAGTCTGGCAAGAGATTTAAATTTATGTTCTTTTATTTCTTCAGCCTAAAAGTGTTTTTGCCTTTTTTATTAAAGGGAAACTCAGTAATTTTGTTTATCTTCTCGTGACTTGCTAAAACCAGAAAGTTCATGAAAAAAATATATACTGTAGAGGGAATACGAAATGTTTATTGATTCGTCTTACACCTAGAAAGAATGAAGGGAAAAGAGTGAGGTGATTTTCCCTCCAAAATATGTTTGAGGATATCCTGAAGTGAATATTGTGGTCCGAAATGGACAATACTGTGGATATCTGTGCCTAACAAACAGAGTAGATGTGTATAAAGGGAGAGAATGTAGAATATAAACGGAGAAATGTGGAGTTGTAGAAAGGGGGAGTTGAAAGAAGGGGAATAATGATTAAGAAAGTTTGCTTTTTCTTCGTTTATTCCTGTTTCATGACAAATTTTATGTAATCCGGACTTTGGCTCTGGGATTAGAATTAACTAAAATTAACTAAAAAATAAAGTTAACTTATAATTATTAACTAGAATTAACTAAAATATAAAATTAGCATAAAATTATAGCTATACCCTTCGAGTGCTGATTAGGGGGTAATCGTATATCCATTATTGAATCATAATTTCAAAAAAGAGCCTATTTATCTATAACAAAAATAATAATTGTATTGCTATAATTTCAAAACGAGTCTGTAAATCAATAATAATAATTATTTCGTTGCCCTAAGGCCATGACAATACCCACACAAGACTCATCCCTCATTATATTTGCCAACCATCTTTCATCAAACCTAAAATCTCCTTACACTACCTTCGTAATTCACTCAATTCTTCACTCTCACCCGTCATATGACTCACCGTCTCATCCATATCGCTACACATGAGAGAATTTGTGATAAATGCTGTTATGGTATATGTGCTATGTTTTAAAATGTTTTTATACAATATTGAGTGATAAATTGCCCATATTAATACACTAGGTGACGTTTGCCACGTATGGTAGAAGTGTAATACGCTAGGAACGAAGTGTGCCGTTCAGAGAATGAGGTTAAGTGGCTGTAAAGTGTGTGCCAGGTTTGCCAGGTGGGATACAGTAATACACAAAAATCTATAAAAGTTATACCAATATAAAAACTGGTGTAAATTTATATGTCTATCTACGAAAAATACCGACCGACTGATTGTATACCAATCGGTACAAAATCAAAGGCTGAACTGGAAATATTTTACTCACTTTGTGGGGCTGACAATTATTTTCAGATAGCCTATATATTTTTTTAAACTATGTTTAATATATAATTTTAATACGTTAAGGCATTTTTTTGTCATTATATTCATATCGGTTGATAGAAAAAAACGAAGCCATAATTGTAGTTTGGGAGGGGAGGGGATTGCCTTCGAAACCGTCGAAATTCTGAAAATTTTAAGATTTTGCCATTTGTCGTTTTCAATTTTTTTTTCTTCACGAAACAACAAGCGTAGTAAATCACCTTAAAGGTTAATGAAACTAGTAAAAAATTGTAATATTTATAACTCTTTAAATACTTGTCAGCCAAAGAAGTTGAATAAAGTAATTTTGTTGTAGCTTTTCTGAAACTCTAATAATAGGCATAATGTTGTAATTTTTGTACCATGTACCAAAAAAAGCCCCCAATAATCACGCTATTTGCCTTTTTTCTTGGTGAGTAAAATAGTCAATCTAAATTAAGTTATTAAAATCAAAACTAGTCATTTAAAAATTGAACCATGAAGCATGTTGCTCTTTAGGGGCGAAGGGTTTAGGTGGTTAGAGGTGGGCTCACCAAACTGAGTTGAGTCTCAGGCCATAATGGATTATTGCATCCAAAAGGCAAAGGGTCATGTGAGTATGTTAATCATTCTAAATTTTAATTTAAACGTGAATTTTAACAGTGAAAGTTTTGGTATTCAGATGGTTTTTCTATTTCGTGAATTTTTTCTTCTTTCTCTTTGAAGAAAAGAGTTTCAAAGAAACTACTGTCTTCATACAAAACTTAGAAACAGACCTTAATTTAATCTTTGAAACTCAGGCCATACTGACCTATTTTTTCCAGAAGGTCATACGAGTATGTTAGTCGGCCTCCTATATATTCATTTTCACTTCATTTTATGTTTGAAAATTCTATAGCTTCGTAATTATCATTAGTGTTTATGTGGTCATCACTTGGTGATATACAAAACTTAACTGTTCTTACTATAAAATACACGTAAAATAAATGGCGTTATCTTTTGAGCAACGTAATATAGCTTTAAGTGGCTTTCACACTTCATGCGTTATTCTCAACCTTAACTAGTTAACTCATGTAATTTTAAGTTTGGTCGTTGAGATTTAAACAGGTTCTTTCACACTAGGATTATAATTTATAAATTATCAAAATCATCGCTAAGATCATTACAATCATCTTAAACAAAACTCAAAAATAAAAAATTTGGAGTGTAGATGTATATTCAAGCTCTGATCCATCTCTGATCATGAAATGTTTTCTATGAGAAGCTAATGATACTGTCAAAATCCATTAATTGCTCACTCAAAAATTCCATTTTTGCTACTATGAAATATTAAAAACATTCAATTACACCGTTTAAATAAATTCAAGCACAGGCTTTTACATATCACAATATAAACTTGTGTTTTGACTTATCCATAACGCAGCATAATCTTACGTTACGTAAAATCCTGCGTAGAGCTCGAGTCTACTTGGGACTGCCTACGTTACGGACAAAATTACATAACGTAAAGGAAGTGTCAAGTTATGCAGAGCTCTACAACGTAGTTGGAAAGAATTATTGCGTTGCACTAATTGGATTTTTTTTTAAACAACGACAAAGATTTGGTAAGGTTTTATATATTGAAACAAAGAAATACAGCATTAGCCGGTGCTTGAACTAAATTAAACGGATTTTTTTTAAACAACGACAAAGATTTGGTAAGGTTTTATATATTGAAACAAAGAAATACAGCATTAGCCGGTGCTTGAACTAAATTAAACGGTAATAATTGTCTGTTTTTTTTTTTTTTTTTTTTTTTTTTTTTTTTTTTTTTTTTTTTTTTTTTTTTTTTTTTTTTTTTTTTTTTTACTTGATCTCATTGTCTTCTTGATTGTCCATTTTGTGCGTTTTTTTGTCTTCTTTTTAGGAAAATCCTTCGAAATGGAATCAAAATATACACTGCTCTTTCTAAGTTTCTACTTCGCTGAATTTTCAAACTTTCATTTCTCTCATAGTCACTTCGGCCTTCTCTTCCTGTTAAAAACAGACTTTTAGTCAAACAGTGTATACTTGGACCTCTATATCTACACTGTGAGCCAGGAAAAATAATGCGTGTGACACATTCTGGTCCCTTTTTTAAGTCTACACTAATAGGTACAACATGATTCAGAACTTCAAATTTATTAAATTCCAAGTTTGATGGGAATTAAACACTATTTATGAGTTCTATTACCACTGGGTTGTGCTCCAACGCGATGTATTGATGTAAAAAATGTTTATATAAGGTGGAGAATCTTAGAAACTACAATTTTTGGTTGCTCAGGATTTAATCTCTCTGGGAAATATGGTTTGATTCCAGGTGACAAAGCTCCCTCCCCCCTCCAATGCTATCCCCATTGCAAGTTTGGTAGCATGGTTGTAAGCATATTTTCTATCTATTATACGTTGACTTGATCAACTCTTTTCAGGCTTGGTTTTAATGTATACATATATGTATCGATTTTCATCAACTTTTATTCCATCAATCCTTGTTTTTCTGGCCTTATTTCGCTAGACTTAGTTCGCTACACCTCGAAACTTCGAAGAGCAGGCTTTTTGCAATCAAACTAATCTATTTTCTGGTGTCAGTTAATCGATATAATCTATTTATCGAAGTTTGTTCTAGCGTAAATGAAAAAAAAAATCATTCCTCCTTTTCGTTGTCTATGAATTGATTCGAAACGATTTCATTTTTTTCACAACAGAAAGTCCATTGAAAATGTGGTTTCACGATTCAAAAAAAATTTGGACAGAATTCGTAACCTGGCCAAACCTTTATATATACCTGAAGTCGGAAACTTGAGCAAAAGGAAGGAGGTAGACCCTCGTGAATTACACATATTTATTTGACAAGATAGCATAAAAAAATTATAATTCATCAATAATATTGACTTTCCGCCCACTAGGTCTCTGTAAAAGGGCAAACCATAAGCAAAGTCAGACCTGCGTTATTTTTCCCTTTCTCAGTTCATATTGTTTAATAATCATGGTAATCATTTGATTATCCACCATCTACAAAAAGATTATAAGTAAGCGGAACAAAAAGAAAATCTGAAAAAAAAATCAACTTTCACACTAGTTTTCACAAAAACACAGGAAAACGAAAGCTATTACAAAAAGAAAGTGTATTTTAATTAATTATTACCATTAATTAGTTCAATTTAATCAAAGAAGCAGAAAGAAAGACAAAGGATGCCCTAATATTTGTTGTGCAATGACCTAAGAAAACCATCCCTGAAATCTCGCTGAAGCAGAAAATAAAAACGGAAAAAAATATCGGGGAAATTAATTATACGGAGGGGAGCAGCCACCTGCCCCTCAATCTTTATATTAGATTCTGGATTAGTTCTTTCCTTAAAGTATAAATAAAAAAAAAAAAAGTTTTTTTTAACTGAAAGTAAGGAGCGACATTAAAACTTAAAATGAACAGAAATTACTTCGTATATGAAAGGGGCTGCTTCCTCATCAGCGCCCCGCTGTTTACGCTAAAGTTTGACTCTTTCTCTCAATTCTTCTTTTTAAAACATAAAAAACTTTAGGGCTAAACAATTTTCATATCGGCGTTCTAATTTATTTCAGCCATTTTTGTTGCAAAATTCGTCGAGCCTCTCAAAGTAGCTATTTACAAAATTAGTTTTTCCTCACTAATGTATTTTTTTGAGGTTAGGAAGAAGGTAGTAGCCTACTCAATGAGTTATCAATAATGCGAATACGTTAGATGAAGAAGCAGCTTGAACCTAACTTCGGGAATTTTTCCCCGTCCGAAGGATTGAAGAATGTGCTGGAGCATTGTCAGAAGAATGTGCTGGAGCATTGTCGTTGTGAAATAAAACTTTTCTTTTCTTTTTTTGGATTTTTTTCTTTGCCATGTGAGGCGATTTCGCCTTTATTTTACGGCTGAGAGGGTGTGGTAAATTTTTGTTGAAGGGACGTTCTTGCCCTTTTTCCAGATAATCAGTGAAAATGAACAAAAAACTTGCCTTAGAATTGGTACTGCTTCGCCTGGTACAATCCGCTGTTCTGCATTTTAACCTTGGGAGTGTAAGCGTGGATTCAAGTTGCTGACTGGCCAGGTGCAATTCTTTGTTTTCGCTGTAATTTGAGTTTA
Source organism: Artemia franciscana (assembly GCF_032884065.1). Classification (NCBI taxonomy): domain Eukaryota; kingdom Metazoa; phylum Arthropoda; class Branchiopoda; order Anostraca; family Artemiidae; genus Artemia; species Artemia franciscana. The sequence goes on along the minus strand of NC_088866.1, from coordinate 48,299,742 downwards.
GAAGTGGATTCAGGTCTCATTTGTAGCTAAGAAAGCTCTCGAAAATTCGTTGTGGTGTTTAAGTTATTGATGAATTTTCCTGAAATATTTTTTGTTTCAACATTCGGTCAGGTATCAGCAAACGCGGCTTACATTTCATCCAAACCTTGTTAAAGCCCTAAATATTAGTTATTCTTTCTGGGTCAGACCAAGAATTTTTCAGACAACCCTCATATTAAGGAAAAATCATATAAAGCCTTTTCGTATGTTAGCGTATTAGGGTGGCTATAAGTACACATATATGAACCATATATTTTTCTTTTTCTCCTTTTAAGATGGAAATAGAAAGTGTCCTCATCTAATTAGTTCAGTAGAAATTTTTCATAATTTCAACAAGCATATTAAAAATAATTAATATTTCGTTGTTTTCAGATATGAATCGTCATCATGTGTCATTGTTCATACGAAATTGTCGTCTTATTTTGTTAGTTCGCCGAGAGTTTGGAGATGGTGATTTGAACAGCTTCAAGCCAGCCGAATGGCGATGGAAATTGCCACAGGTAATTCATTTTTACCTTTATCTGCCGCTTTAAAATGCAGAAAAGCTTAGTGAAGCCATAGCTTTTAAATTTCGTCTCAATTGGTACTGGCAAGGGTCCGAAACCCTTGACGTATTTTATAGTGCTCCACCATAATTGAACCTTGTGGCAGTACTGTCTATGAGGCTTTACCTGGGAATATCCCCACTATAGTTTAAACTTGTTTGTTGCAAAGCACGTAGGGAGTAAATAGAAATTGAGACAGATAGAAATAGAAATATATAGAATTAGAGAATATAGAAATAGAAATTGAGACAGCTCTGTGCTATTGTGTTAGCCGAAGACAACTTTTTAGTGCAATGAGTCTTGACTCATTGTAGTCTTGACTCATTGACTCATCGAGTGTATTGACTCATTGTAGTCTTGACTCATTGACTTATTGTAGTCTTGACTCATTGACTCACAATGAGTCTTGACTCATTGTGTTGACTCATAGTCAACTTTATCTATCTTGAATTTATTGTGTTCGTAACTGCGCTTTCAGAAGCTGTGTGAAACAGTTTGTCAACATTTAAACAGTTCCTATTTTCATTTTTTTATGGGGGGGGGGCTAGCGATCGTTGGTGCCTGGTGGCGCATGCTTTGTATATCTCAGAGGTTGCAGGCTTAAACTTAGAAAAGCAATGACCTACCAAACTCGATGCTGCTTGCAATTGTATGATAGCAGTGTAATAAAGATTGTTATATTCATTGCAAACTGCATTAACACTAGGTCATCCTCCGATGCTTAAATGGTCCCCTGATGTATAATATAAAATTAATAGTAATTATTTTCTAATATATAATATATATAATATAATATATAATATATAATAGGAATTATTACTACTAATTATTAGTAGTAATATTAATAGTAATATTAATAGTAATTAAGTAATAATTTTCAAGAAATTATCATATCAGTTTGACCCCGGCGTCGCGTCGGTGCAATCATCGGACGCCGCCGACGAGACACCCGACCGACCGCAACCGAAGTGTCTTAAAGCCGCCGCTGAACGAGGGAGTGGCGTTCGGCTGACTTCCAATTAGCTTGCGCCAATTCTTTATTGCGTCAACGACCTTTTCCTTTCTCGTGTGGTTAAAGATTTTTCATTTTTTCCTGCTTAGAAATCATGTGCGGTTTTCAAAATAAAATGCGGTTTAAACAAAAAAAAGCAGGTTTTTTACTGAAAGTAAGTAGCGACACTAAAACTTTAAGACTTTAAAAGACGTTCAAACGAACAGAAATTATTCCGTATATGAAAAGGCCTGTCCTCTCCTCAACGCCTTGCTCTTTACGCTATACTTTCATTGTTTTAAAAAGAAGAGCTATTACAAAGAGTCAAACCTTAGCGAAAAGAGAGAGGCGTTGAGGAGGGAGAGCCTCTTTCATATACGGAATAATATCTGTTCGTTTTCAGTTTTGATGTTGCTCCTTACTTTCAGTAAAAAAAACCTTTTTTTTTTTTTTTTAATTAACTTACAGGTAGGAACTTGAGATTTAAGGACCTCTCTATTTTAAGGCACCTTGGTACAACAAAGAATCAAAATTCTAGATTCCTTGTCATAGACAAGTGTTTATAAATACTGAGGTTTTGATTCTGTGGCGTACTTGAAACAGAAGGTTCTGAAAATCCTCAAGGTCCTAACTGTTACATTCTTAATTTTATATTGCGGACAATTAATGTGTTTCCTTATTGGTCATATAAGCATTGGAGGTGTAATGGCTACGAAAAGACTAGGAGGTGTCTAGTTTCAGGATAGGGACCTATTTCAAGCATCGACGGAAATGAATGGGAAGGAAACTACCAATGGAGACCTCCATATTCACCATCTCAATAGTTATGCTTATTATACTTTGCCATCACAGTTACGCACGCTTCTCCTCCATCCCAATCTATTCAAAACTTTTCTATTTACATCCTCCCAGGAATTTCCCATTTTCCTTAAATCTTTCTTTATGACATCCTCCCACCCCACCCGTGGACGACCAACTTTCCATTTAGCCCTTGATGGTTAGCCTAAAACGACGATATTCGGCAATCTGTAATCCTTCATCTGCAGAAGGTGTCCAAGCCATCTCAATGCTTCTCTCATTATAGCTTTAGAATGCGGAACAGAACTACATTTTCTGTACAGCCTACTGTTTGAAATAAGGTGAGTCAGCAGGATACCCAGTACAATCTGTAGGCAATTTCTCTGCAAATCATCTAGCAAATCTTCATCCGCTTTTTCGGGTGCCCATGCTTCCAAGCTATATTTGACCACTGTCATCACTATAGCTTCTAATATTCTAATCATGGTTTGCAGACATATCTTCCTATTCTCACAAACTTTTTTTAACTGTCAAAAAACAAACCTGAGCCATGGCTATTCTACTTTTAACATCTTCAGTGATCCTAACGTCTTTACTAATAACACTACCAAGATAAGCGAAATTGTCTACCTTATCATTTTGTTTTTACCAATTGTAACCTTTTCATCTTCACTTATTCCTTGCCTTAGCGGCTTGGTCTTCTTAATATTAATTTTGAAATCTAATCTAGCACCTTAATCTCGCAAAACCTCTAAAAGCTTATTCATTTTGCTCATACTTTCATCTAGGATGCTTAAACCCTAACATAATCTAAATCCAGGAAAATTTTTCCTCCCCATTTGATTCCGTGTTCTTCCATTGCCTTTCCTGTGCTCCGTAAGACAAAATCTATCGAAATGGTCCATATAAAGGGGGATAGTTGCGATTTGAGCGAATGGAAATATCGTATATGTTTTCATTTTCAAATGACTGTGCATGCGTCAGTTGGTATCAATCAATATTCGCCAATCAATTTATTAATTTAAGTTACTACTATGTTTATATTGAATTTTACGGGCTACTGTGTTGACCCTGGTTACATTTATGGCTCCATGTGTGGTCGATCGGTTGGAGGGAATACATATGGCTCTTTTTTTAAGCAAAGGAAGACGTGATCTGGTAATGAAGCCTTAGAAGGGAAAATCCCCAGTAAGGTATAGTTTCGAGTGCAAAGAAAAAAAAAATCAAAAGGGAATCATGTAAAAATATAAAAAAATGAGCATAATTGGTTCGGTAAACCCCATTTGTGTCTTCGCACATGACGAAAACCTCTAGCAACTCTAGAACCAACCACATATCTATGGTGTTCCGAAAAAGAAATTGTATTGAGGTAAAACCCTAAATATTTCAGATTATCAACTCAAAATAAAAAATAAAATAAGAAAGAAACTAAAAAAAGACGGCTAAATCATAGAATAATTTACCAAACTTCCCGTTAGTCCATAATATTTGTTATGTATTGCCATAGACGACGCAAGGGTTAGCCTACTAAAAAAAGGGAAGTAGACGAATCAGACTTGCTGTATGATAGAGCTTATGACAAATAGTTAGTTTCAGAACGACTTGTCTTACTAACTTGCTTTGTCTTTATAAAAGATATTTTTCATTTCAAAAATCATCTTACTTTTGCTTTTTGTCGAGCTTGTTAAGATTTTGCAATTTCGGAGGATGAAAATCACTGCAAAAGAGTAGAGGGCCAAATTATGCCAGTCATATGGAGTATGTGATTTATGGAGTATGTGATTTATGGAGTATTGGCGGAACGTTAATTACACGGAATATCGACAAACTTACCAATTATATGGAAGGTAATATGGATTTTATTAATGCTGGATCCTTGTCCTGAATGTGGAGGGTTGAAGAGTAAAATAAAATATTAAAAGTGTTTTATCTCTAAATCAATCAAAACTAGAAAAGGATTCTGCTACCCAGAAAAAATGCGAATTTTTCAAGTCTAAAGACGAAACCGTAGGGCGTAAATAAGTTATGAAAAATGGTTAGCCTTTCTTTGCCATCAGTATGGTGAACTCCTTGTTCGAAGTGGAGGATATGTTGCTATAAAAAGAAAAAAAAATATTATAAGTGCCACACTTTCTTATTTTTAGTCTTATAAATCATGGCAAAAAATGTTTCCACTTTTATGGATGTGGAGAAAAGTTGTTTTTAAAGATAATATTTATCGCCGCCTTCAAGATAGACAGTGTAAGTAGTTTATCTGTTGACGTGGCTGGTATGAGTCTGAGGGTTTTCTTCTCACTCAATTGGACTATCTGTCTTGGCTTTTTCTACAATTAGCCATCACTTGATGCCCACAACTATTCCATTTTAATTCAAAAAATCAACTTTCTTGGCTTTTTCTACAATTAGTCGTCACTTGATGCCCACAACTATTCCATTTTAATTCCTCCAACAGACCCTCCAACGAATTGACTCGAGTTCGGCATTGTGGAGTGACATAAAAGGTGTAGCATAAGTGGGAGATGGTAACGTCGGCAATAAAGGGGGGCAATTCATGCCAAGTTTTTCTTCCCACTCAATTGGACTATCTATCTTGGCTTTTTCTACAATTAGCCATCACTTGATATCCACAACTATGCCGAACTAGAGTCAATCTGTTGGAGATTCTACCATGTTCATCACGCTGGGTTGAGCAAATATATTTGGAAATTAGCAAAGAATCTGGAAACTTAGAATTCGGAAACTGTAGAAAGTCAATGCGGTAGAAGTTAATGTTTCGAGCAAATTTATGGTTGTATCCCCTAATTAAATGTAATTTCTGTGGTTTTTACTTGCACAAGAACCAAACATTTTTCGCTCGAAAGTTTATAAGACATAAAATTGTGTACAAACCTCACGAAAATATTCAAAATCTTCTATTTGTCTTGCATTAAAACAAGTTAAAAAAAAGAAGTAGGTTTTTTACAAATTTATGTTTCCTGTGTGTACGGGTTTCATGATTGAAATCGGTTAATTGTACGCAATAGCAAAATTTGATTTTTGCAAACTGTAGATTTATAAGTCTTTAATTTTTTGGCTTTTTCTGTTCAAGAACAACAACGAAGCACTTCAAAAGAAAAAACAAAACAACAAAAAATAAAAATAAATAAATAAAGAAGCTTGTCCCCGTTCAATATTCATGTAGACTTTTAGTTGCTTGTTTGATGGTTTATCACCTTAGTTGCGTGATTATTTCATAGCGTGACAATAGCTTTAACGTTTCTGCAGCCAATAATCTTACCTTGTTCCTTATCATCTGTTTTCACGTAGTATTTCAGTTTATAGCTAAAATGGGCTTTTTTTTTTTATAGAGGTAGGTTTGAAGTACACTGATTTTACCAACTTCAAATTAATTAAAATATAAAATTTCAAATCAGCACATTTTTGCAAATGTCAAACAAATGTAACAATTTTCACTTTGGTTCCTGATGTACCTACAGAGGGACACTACCCCTCTTGGAGCAACACACAGCTCTGTCCCCTTTTCTGTTCATAAGCTCATAACCCCAACAACGCCTGAGATAAGATTTGTCATTTATTGAATTTGTTCAGTGTTTACAAACAAATCATACAATGGAAAAAGGGGCATGTGTGGTTCTTGAGTTCAAATTAGTTCAAAACTTTGGAAGATCGTTCGACTGAGCAAAGAAAAGCTTAAATTTTATTGGGAATCGGTGGGGGGGTGTCTGAAATGGTGTCTGAAAGCGTATGAAAACATTCGCCTTAGAAAGATGGTTATATAGTAATAAGAGGGAAAGTATTATTAGCCCAAAATTCATTAAAACAAGATTTAACCAGATGTATCTGCTTTAATCCTACAAAAAAACGGAGCTACCCAAGGCAGGTCTTCCGCTTGCCAATGTCAAGATTACCCAAAATAATTCTAGAGTGGCAACCAGATCTAATCAGGTCCCCAAGCGCAGGACAAACATGTCCACAAACATCAACAATTCAGTCGTGGGGGACCTTCACTCCATAGATCACCTATGAAACGATTGGAGACTCTTTTCTGGCTCTCTGTATTCCTCCAAGAGGGGTATTGTCCCTCTGGAGGTACATCAGGAACTAAGGTGAGAATTTTTACATTTGTTTCTCATTTGCAAAAATGTGCTGATTTAAAGTTTTATGTTTAAATTAATTTAAAGTTGATACAATCAAACCTACTCTATAAAAAAAAAAAAAATTGCCCATTTTAGCCATAAACTGAAATACTACGTGAAAACAGATGATAAGAAACAAGGTAAGAATATTGGCTGCAGAAACGTTAAAGCTATTGTCACGCTATGAAATAATCACGCAACTAGGGTGATAAACCTTTGAACAAGAAACTAAAAGTCTACATGAATATTGCACGGTGATAAGCTTCTTTATTTTCTTTTTTCTTTGAAGCGCCTCGCTGATTATCTTGAATAGAAAAAGGACTCTTAGTTGCATAGAAAAAAATGGCTATGTCAAAATTTTACCGGATGTCTTTGGGGCAATGGAGGCCGGGTAGGAAAAAGGACCGAAGAGGAGCTGGTTGTCCCCCGGTCACTTTTGATTCTTACAAGGGCACTAAACTTTTAATACACTATTTTAATAACCTATTTCCGTTCTAAGGACGTTGCATATATCTCATATAATGTGTTTTATATAGACACAAAAGTTACCAACTTAATACCGTCTATTGCAGATGCGCCCTTTTGACAACTTGAATGCATATAATGTCTTGATTGTGCACCTAAACATTCCCTGAAAGATTCAATTTGATACATATAGCCGTCCCTGAAATATTGCCGACACATACCTTTGCCAACCTGGTTGCACATAGTGTCTTTTAATTTAGTTCAACATCCCCCTTAACATCCCTTGAAAGTTTGAACTTAATACCCTTATTTATTGCTGAGACATTGCGGATACGCAATCTGAAATAACACTCTTTTTTTCTATTCACAAACTGTTGTAAACCAATTATCTGAGTACTGGGTAAGGGCGGTAGCCCCTCTATTCCCCCGGAAAGCAAATTTAAGCGTTTGTTCCTCTTATTTTAATGCCCATTTTTTGTAGCATTAACCACAAAAAAAATTATTGGGAAAAGAGGAGCTAAAAGTGTCAACTTGGTCCCCAATGTCTTTTAAGAGATGGCGCTATGTCAATGATTAAGAACAATTTTGGAAACAAAATTTAACAATTTCTTATGCCTTGCATAAATTTACCCCTTCCGTTCAAGATATCGTTTATCAACTTTAATAACAATCTCTACACACACGGTGGAGTAGGGAGTAGTTTCATAATAATATCGGTTAGAATGGCCCCCTTCTTGGGAAAATCATGTAAAAGAAGTGGAAGGTGATGCTACATGTCTGGAAACTTTGTAAGCTTGTCCTATAGCTCAATGCTTCCCTTCTCGAAAAGTAATAATGAGCGTTCCAAACCAAAACTTTTTTTTCTTCTGTTTTATTTATAGATTTCTTTTTGCGGTGCATCGCAGGGATCCTTATGAACTATTGGCTGGTTTTAAAACATTTTTATTTGGGATCTTTTGATAAGTTAGTTTGAAGCACTTTGATAGCTAAGAATTTCCACTAGGTTCTTTGCATTCTTAAAGCATATCAGAAGTGTTCCTCGTAATATTTGCTTTTTTCTTTCAAGATTATCATTGAATAAATGCAGAAGCAGAGAACTGTTAAAGCCCAAATGGGAACGAAATATATCTGAATTTCAAATTTTATTTTATTCTCTAGAATACAAATCGTTGAATGTACCAGGCGAGGGATTTTGATACAATCTCTTATTCATTCTCTCGACAGTGCTTGACTGAATAATCTCGTTTATTTCCCTAAGCAATCGTAATCTTTTTACGTTGTTAATTTTTTTGTGTTTCCTTATAATTAAATTATTTTCTTTTAAGGGGCTGTTCACTGAGCCGCTTGAGTTAAGCCCCATCTTAGCTGATATAATCAGGTTCATAAGGATTCATTAATTTGCAAAAATATGGAAGGATTTTTTTTTGTATTGGAGGTACAAAAATGCATTTTTCAATTTTGTATTGAAAATTACGAGAAATTCTATTTTCCAATCTAGGGAGGAATAAAATCTAGGGAATGAGTTTGCCCCCCCCCCTCCATTGGTGCCCCTGAATAAAAGTCTTGCTTGGGTCTCTCATGTTTGCTTCTAAGTCATGCATAGTGAAGGCTTAATGTTTTTTTTTCTTAAAAATAGGGAGAACACCTCAATCAAAGTTTGATTGAAGGTATTTGATTGAAGTCCAAATCACGAGTATGATAACTAGATCTTGTTTCAAGATAAGTAAGACTAACTCTTTATAAACATTTGCCAAGTGTGGAGTAAAGCAATCAAAGTATAGTCTTAAAAGTTATTCTTTAAGTATAGTATAGTCTATAAGTTTAGTCTAAAGTTATTATTAAATACTTCTAGTTAGCATCTTCTGTTGAGATCGAACTTAATATCCTCTTATTAGTATTTCACCCACTTCTGGTGAACCGAATGAGCTAGGTTTTCTGTGTCAATTGATTTCTGATGACATGAATAAGTTTTAGCCTACTAACTTATTTAAATTATTCATAATTTTTAATAAGTTTAATTCATACTGTATTTCTGTAGGTTTATGCACACTAGTACATTGGATCATCTGCTTACAGCTAATGATATGGTTTCTGGTCAATAGTAACCAAAACTGTAAAAAAATGAATTTTGATACCAATAGATACATCAAAAGGATCGCATTTTAATGCTGATTTTAAATATATAAGTTTCATCAAGTTTAGTCTTACCTAGCAAAAGTTACGAGCCTGAGAAAATTTGTCTTATTTTAGAAAATAGGGGGAAACAACCCCTAAAGGTCATAGAATCTTAACGAACACCACACCATCAGATTCAGCGTAACAGAGTACTCTATTGTAGAAGTTTTAAGCTCCTATCTACAAAAATGTGGAATTTTGCATTTTTTGCCAGAAGGCAGATCACGGATACGTGTTTATTTGTTTGTTTTTGGTTGTGTTTCTCCCAGGGGTCATCGTATCGACCCAGTGGTCCTAGAATCTTACGAGAAGGCTCATTCTAACGGAAATGAAAAGTTCTAGTGCCCTTTTTAAGTGACCAAAAAAAAGTCACCGGATCAAAATTCTGAGATAGCCATTTTATTCAGCTTAGTCGGAAAACCTTATAACTATGTCTTTGAGGGCGACTTACTCCCCCACAGTCCCCGTGGGAGAGGCTACAAGCTACAAACTTCGACCAGTGCTTACATATAGTAATGGTTATTTGGAAGTGTACAGACTTTTTCAGGGGGATTTTTTGGTTGGGGGGTTGAGAAGAGGGGAAATGCTGGGGGAACTTTCCGTGGAGGAATTTATGGGGGAAGAAAATTTCCATGAAGGGAGCGCAGGATTTTCTAGCATTATTAAAAAAAAAAAAAAAAAAAAAATGAAAAAATAAATGTGAAAAAGTAACTGAAAGTAAGGAGCAGAATTAAAACTGAAAACGAACAGAAATTATTACGCATATGATGGGCTCACCTCCTCCTAATACCTCGCTCTTTACGTTAAAGCATTTTTAGTAATTTCAACTATTTATTCTACGGCTTTTGTGATTCAGGGGTCATTCTTAAGAAATTGGGACAACATTTAAGCTTTAGTGTAAAGAACGAGGCACTGACGAACCCCCTCATATACGTAATAAAAACATGAGAATACAGAAGTTCGTTACGTAAGCTAATTTGTAAGTTATGTATATCTTTTACTAATAAAAACATTTGTAGAAAATTAAAAGCTCTTGTTACCTTTCTAAGGAACCAAAAAATCGGAGGGCAACTAGGCCTCCTCCCCCGCTCCTTTTTTTCTCAAAATCATTCGATCAAAACTATGAGAAAGCTATTTAGCCAAAACAAATAAATGTGCAAATTTCGTTTTAATTATTCATCTGCGGAGAGCCAAAATCAAACATGCATTGATTCAAAAACGTTCAGAAATTAAATAATAAAAAAAACAAGTTTTTTTAACGGAAAGTAAGGAGCGACATTAAAACTTAAAACGAACAGAAATTACTTCGTATGTCAAAGGGGCTCTTCCTCATCAACGCCTCGCACTTTACGCTAAAGCTTTTTACTATTTTAAAAGTAAAGTTAAGAGAAAGGGTCAAACTTTAGCGTAAGGAGCGGGGCGTTGATGAGGAAGCAGCCCCTTTCAAATACGAAGTAAATTCTGTTCGTTTTAAGTTTTAATGTCGCTCCTTACTCTCCGTTAAAAAACCTTGTTTTTTTTATTCAATAATAGTTTAGAAACAAATTTGGGCTATATATTTGCACATTAGGGGTGAGGATAAAGCATAGCATACATTAAATGCGTAAACTGACCATTGTTGTATTCTTTCTATCGTTAGTCAAAGCAAACTAACCGGTTATTATCCCATCTGATCTTTGCCATCCAAATGATCGACAGTATAAAGAAGTTACTTGACCAGTTTTTTGTGTCGAAATTTTATACTGTCTAATATATAACTGATAAGTACCAAAAAAAGATCCGTGCAACCTGAAAAAATAAAGGCTGTAAATGAAAGTGAGGGACGGTCATGACATAACCATTCGTTAGTGTTGTATTTATTTATGTTGTATTTACGTTTGTAGTTCAGATTATGGTATCGTATAAGTCCTTAAATATTTATATGACATTACCTATGCTTTCCTTTATCGTGGTGGCAAAAAAAGAATATTTTTTACTTTTTCGTGAATTTGGATATAAAAGTTGTATTTTTACTTTCATTTGGATATCTTTTAAGCTTAAAACACTCATCTTTGGTTAATCCTGGCTGCCACAAGGGCCTTTCGCAAGAAAAGTAACTGATTTCAGATTTTAAACTTAAGTCACAAATCTTCTTATATACATTCGATGTTGTTATTCGTTATTCGGATTTGTTATGGTTATACCAGCAACTAAAAAGTCGACTAGACGCCCTGTGCGCCATCAATGACCATGGAGGATCTTCATTCTTTTATCCTGACTGGTCAACCATAGAAAATACGTTATTGGTTTTGTAGTTCTATGCAGTTTTATTTTTAACCAAAAGTCAACTACTTCTCCTATCCAGAAGGCAACCAATCCCTTATGAGTTCAACCATGAGTTCACCAATCCCTTATGAGGCTCACTCTTTATTCCCTCCTTTAAACTGCTATTTTAAGTTGTGATTCTTGCCATTGGTATCAATATTGGTGTCTTGCTATTGGTGTCAGTTTTTATCCCTAAAACGGGGCCTAGTCGTCTTAACTTAGCACCATATTTGTGCACAACTTATTGTTTGATAGATTGTCATTCAAATGGGTACCCAAGATTATTCTTAGACATTTCCCCTGAAAAACATTTGACAAATCTTTCTCTGTCTTTGGAAGTAACCACGCTTCGGCACCGTACTGTCGTTACGTTAGCTTCCTATATTCTGATCTTGGTTCGCAGACATATCTTCCTGTTTTTCCAAATGGTCAAAATCCTTAATTGGTTTTTGCTCTTTGGTACAATTAAGAAAAAATGTGCACCATTTTGTTTTTAGTAAGACGATATGGTCTGAGAAAAGCGCTAATTTGGCCCTGTCCATTGAGGTAGATTTATTTGGTTCTTCATCATAATGTCACTTTGATCAGTCTTTTGAATTTGTCTTGGTCGAATATGTCATAGCTTAAAATGTGAGATTGTGTACTTAGGACCCCTTTCTTTGTCACGAAGAATTAATATCCTAGAATATTTCGCAACAATTTTTCTCTCCAAAGAAGATATTGGTTGATTATCGATTTTGACTTTTTACAATAAAGTTCTGTCATTTTTATTCATTATCAAGAAGTTGTTCCTAGTGGATTTTTTTTTCTTTTTTGAGATCACCAAAACTGAAATAAAAGGACTTATTTCAAGCTGTTTTAAACAGCTTAGAACTTTAGGTTCTTTACGAGCTAGAAACACTTCATTTTGTGAAGTAGTTTCTAGTAGAGAATATTTGCTTTTAGATTTCTTTGTGTCCGAAATGAAAGGGTGCATTCTACACTTACTTTGAAAACGAGTTGGAAATTAAGAATGTGTTTCTTTAACGCATCTCATGCCACTGTTATCATCTCGACAACGCTAAATCAAAATGTACTTTGCAAAATCTATCTGGGCAATTTAGGTTTTTTTTTCGACTTTTCCAATTCATTTTGCTATTTAATGATGTTAGGACAAATCAAAAACATGTTGCTCAAAATATAAATCAAGGCTTTAGGCGATAAAAAGCTTAAGGAGGCTTAAGGAGGTATAAAAGGGCGCAGTGGTGTCAATCCATTTTTTTTGGGGGGGAGGCAAATTTATTGTTTTTTCAGTTCTCAATGAAAATACCAAAATAAGGCATTTTCAATAAAAATTGTCTCCCATAAAAGGGTATTTTTCAAAGTTTAATGGGATCATTCGCCCCCTGTCTTTTATGCCACTGAAGACTTGTCGTGTGAAGAACCCAACAACCTCACTCTTGTTCTCTGATCAAAAAAAAAAATCTTTGATACGTCCTTTTGCTTCTGCCCTTTGCTTTCAGCGCGACAACAAAGAAGAACGTTTAGCTGGTCATCAAAAAGAAGTATTGACAGAAAAATCGTAAAAGTCGTTTGGTGACCCTCCCTGCAGTTAGGCTGATTTGAAAAGGTTTTGAAACCGTATCGTTTCTATCCGTTAAGAAAATATTGGAGGATAGTATTTTTCCAACTTCATTTAATTTTTCATTTTCATTAAGGTATTAAAACGCTTCGAAGTTTTGGTACAGGTGTCGGGGACTTGAGGCCAAGAAGGATTAAATGTCCTTGAATTAAATGATTGTCAGGTATTATCATTTCTAAAAGTAGTGATGTCAAGTAGCTTTTGTGTCTTAGATGCCGTGAGATCTCAAACACTTTTTGTCTAATTTCAACTTTGTTTTTCTTACGTTGGCTACTCCTTTTTAAGAAAACTTGGATAAAAGTGGAAAAAGGAAAAGGGAAAGAAAACCAGCAGTGTTAGAGGACTAAATACGCCAAATTCAACCAAAATACCTGGCAGAATCAAAATATACAGTACAGTAAACATTTATAAAATGTAACAAAAAAAAATTGCAATGCTAATCAGGATTTACAAATAAGAGATACGGCAAATTAGAGTAAAAGTTCCACTTAAGGACAACTCTGGCTGGCTTTCGAAAATACGTCATAGCCTAAAACCAATGTATCTCCAGAAATTTCATTGGTTAACCAGCTCATCGATCACCCTTTACTAATCGTTCTGCGGAAATTAAGTCCATCGAAGTGATTCAACCTTTTAATATGCAGAAGAAGTTCCAACTCTTTAAGAGCCTTGGCCTTAACTCCAGCCCTGCCTCCTTTTTACTCTGTATTCGACTATCAGGTTGTAGTGATTATACTTGAATACTCGTCTGCAAAATTTGTTTCACAGTTGAACAACCGTCCTATAAATCAGCAAGATCACATAATTAGTCGGATATGACAGGATTGTGGGGGGGGAAGCTGTTTTAATTTCATTTTTCATTCAAATTTATCTGTGCTTGTCTCTTTCTGGGGATAGCCCTCCTGAAATATCTTACTGAAACAACCCCAACTTGCCCAATGAGGTCGCCACTCCTGAAACTTGGCTATTCTATTGATACTGTGTTCGTCTTTAGCTAAAATCTCTTGATATTGGATAACTATGTAAGGATATGTCCTCATTTAGGTACATGTTTGATTGTAGATCTTTCCATTTTTGGATTTTCTTCTTTGTTAGAATTTTATGTTCTTTTTATAATATCCTGATGTTTCCTCCTGCTATTTGTTTTCTGACTTATGTTTGTTGCATCCAGTTCATTACTTTCAGATTCTAATAAGTATTAAATGAAAAGCAAGTTATTTCCAACAGAAAGAAAGGAGCACCATTAAAACTTACAAGGAACAGAAATTATTACGCATATGAAGGGGTTTGCCGCCTTTTCAATGCCTCGCTCTTTATGCTAAAGTTCGAATTTTGTTCCAATTCTTTAAGAATGACCACTGAATCACAGAGGACGTTTAGTTAGAATAAATAGCTCTTTTGAAAGAAACAAAAAAAAATTGCGTTAAGAGCGAGGTAATGACGAGGGGGTGCCCCCCTCATATGCAAATATGACTTTTAACTTTCGTTTTAACTTTTAATGTTGCTCCTTACTTTCAGTTGAAAAAATTAGTTTTTTTCGTTTATTTCTCATCTTTTTTTAAATAATACTGAGAAAGCCCCCCCTTCAAAGAAAATCCCCTTCCCCATGAAAAAATCCCCCAAGGAAAGATTATCAAACGTAACCCCTCTCCCCCCCTCACCAGAAAAAAAATATCCCGTGAAAACATCTGTATACTTCGCAGTAACCAATACTATGTTGTATCTATTGGTATCAAAATTCCGTTTTTTAGAGTTACGGTTACTATTGAGCCGGATCGCTCCTTACTTACATTTTGTTACCGCGAACTGTTTGATAGTCCTGTAAAAATACGGTTTTGACCCGGCATTTGAGCAACAAAAAATTTTTTGGCACCAAAATGTTCCAAAAAATTCGCTTAATAACATATACAAAATCGGTGGCAGAAATGCCCCTTTTTACAGGGAAAGGGGCGAAAATCTTGAATTTACATTTCTGCTTTATTTTCTGGATTGAAAGGTCGTTTCCTATTAGGCTAATTTGTGTCCGGGGAGATCGAAAATAATATCAGAATTGGAAAACTCCATCGCTTAGTTCACCCTTTCCACCCAAGCAAGGTCAGGGGGGGATGAAAAATCAATATCTTAATTTTTGCAATGTTTGGTGGATTGAAAGGTCGAACAAAAATGACATCAGAATCGAAAAATTGGCATTATCAAATTTACGAATTGAAGACCGAAAAGGACATCAGTATTGGAAAATTCCATTTTTAGTACCTCGTTTTCACGCAAGCTAGGTCAGAGGGGGATGAAAACTCAGGATTTTAATTTGCACAATATTTGGTGGATTGAAAGGTCGCTTCCTGTTATTTCAAGTCTGGAGAGAACAAAATACATCGGAATGGAAAAATTCCATCACTTAGTGTCGCATTTCCGCCCTAGGCGAGGTCAGAAGGGGTAAAAATACCATTTGTGGTAATGTAATAATATAATACATAATTTAAAAAGGTTGGGATGTGGGGTTCTAGGGGATGGAATTTCTTATATCATTGTGTATTTTTTGTTTTATGAATTTTTGTTTGTTTCATCCTGTTTATCAAACAATTCGTGGTAACGAACTGTAGGTAAGGAGCGGTGCTGCTCAATAGTAACCAAAACTAAAGACAATGTTTTGATAACAATAGATACATCCAAAGCATCAAATTTCAATGCTTATTCAAAATATGTAAAATTGTAAAATATGTAAATATGTAAAAAAAATATGTATTCATTAAAAGTTACGAGCCTGAGAAAATTTGCCATATTTCTGAAAAAGGAGGGAATCGCCCCTAAAACATCTAGTGATATTAATGAAAATCGCTCCATTAGATTCAGAATACAAGAGAACCCAACTGGAGAGGTTTCAAGCGCCTATATACAAAAATTTGGAATTTTGCAGTTTTGCCAGAAGAAAGATCATGGATGCGTGTTTATTTAATTTTTCCCCCCAGGGGTGGTCATATCGAACCACTGATCCTAAAAGATCGGGAGAGGGCCTATTTGAAAGTTCTAGTTCCCTTTTTAAGTGAACAAAAATATTGGAGGACAGCTAGCCCCGTTCCCACGCTCATTTTTACCCAAAGAAAAAATGAGTGGTTAATTTAAAATTTTAGGATAGCCATCTTGTTCAGCATAGTCGAAAAATTCAATAGCTATGTCTTTGAGCATGGCTTAACCCCCACCATCTCTGGGGGAAGGGCTGCAAGTTAAGAACTTTCCCCATTGTTTACATATTAATTAATAAATAAAAACTTTCCAAAAAAGAAGTTTTTTTAAAGATAAGTAAAGGCTGTATTAAACATCAGATCAGAAGAAATAGAAATCTACAATAACTCTTCACTGAAAACAACTTATATTACAATTTTTTACTTATTATAACATCGAAAATAAACATAAAATTACAGTAAAATTAAATTTTGAACTGATTAGCTCTCAGCAATTAATATCTTTATATATCAAATATTCAGTTTAATTTAATTAGTTCTGTTCAAGATAAATTTAACTTTACTACAAACAGAAGTTAGGATACTGCCTCCTTCTCTAACTGTAAAAGTCTAAAGCCTACTGCGTCGTTGGTGCTTCACTGAAAACGAATTATGTTACAAATATTTTCTTTTCCAGTTATTAGAGCATTGGAAATGAAAATAAAATTCCAATGAAATAAAATATTAAACTGATGATCTTTCAACAACTAATAGCATGATATATCAATCGTTCGGTTTGATTTTATTTGTACTTTCTAAGACTGTTGAAGACACATACAGTTTTCAGTAAAGCGCTAATGACGTAGTAGGTTTTAGACTTTAACCGTGAGAGAAGGAGGCGAAACCCAAACTCTTGTTTGTAGTGATTTTTGTTCGGTTCAAGTTTGATTTGCTTATTCAACTTAAGTTTCAGTCGTTTTAAGATTTATTTATTCATTTATATTAGTGTCGATTGTATTTTGTTTGCTATGATTGTTTATTTAATTTCTGTTCGTTCTGGGTTTCGTTTATGCTTCAGTAGCAAAATATTTTTGTTTGTTTTAAGCTTGATTGGCATATTCAATTTAAGTTTTACTCGTTTTAAAGTTTATTTATCCATTTATATTAGTAACCTACCTGTTATATTTTTTTTCTATGATTGTTTATTTAATTTCTTTTCGTGTTGGGTTTCCTTTATTCTTGAATAGTAATTTTTGGTCGTTCTGAGTTTGAATCATTATATATTTCTATTTTTTTTTTTTTATCTTAAGTTAAATACGGACTTTACTTCTCTTTAAAAAACTTTTATTGGAAAGTTGACAGTTTTTCAAAATTCCCTATTTCAAAATAATTTTTTATTCCAAATTAAATTAACAGTCTTGACAAGAACTAATAAATTAAATTGATATTTGACAGATAATGATATTAATTGCGGAAAGCTCAAGATTTTGTTTCACTCAGTGACGGATTTAAAGCTTAGAAACTTCCAGGCCTAAGTTTTTTGCAGCTCCTTTTTGGCAAGATTCTTGGGGAAATCCCCAAAAATTCGGGAATGGTGAAAACTACTGGGCTGGTCTGGTTTCACTGCAATTTCCATTTTATTTTCAATGTTGTAATAATTACAAAAGAAAATGTTTGTAATACAATTCGTTTTAGTAAAGTGCCAAACATGTTGTAAGCCTTAAATTTTTACCGTTAGGGAAACGGGGAGTTGCCAGACTCTTGTTTGTAGCAACGAATATAGGTTTCTTTTGTAGTTTTGGAAAGAGCTAATGAAATTAAACTGACTTCACATGATTTTTGGATTAAAACATTGTTAATAATTTTTTTTCGGTTGGGGAGGGGTCGTTCCATGGTCAGGAGTCAGCTCCAATGTTTTTTGGAATACAATATCGTTAAAAGTTCTTTGGGGGTGGTAGGGTTGGGCCATGGAGGGGAGTGGGCAGGGGTCAGCTTCTTTGGTTTATCTTTTTTTTTCGGGGGTTGGAGGGGTATCGCGCCATGGAGGACCAGGGGTCAGCTTTCATAACTTTTGGAATAAAATATTGTTAACTAGTTGTTTTTTCCGGAGGGGGGTCGAGCCATTGAGGGGCAGGGGTGAGTTGTCATAATTTTGGGATAAAGTATCGTTAACAAGTTATTTATGGGGGGGCGCGGGCCATGCAGAGAAGGCCAGGGATCAGCTCCCTTAAGTTTCGGAAAAGATATCGGTCATGAGTTTTTTGAGCTTGGTGCGGTTTGGGCTTATCTGATCTTTGAACTGTTTTCACATCTCTCGCATAAGAACCTTAAATGTCCCCAGGGAATAACATAGAACGCTTGCTCCCGGGCTCTGGGGGTGTGTGTTAACCCTTGAGTTTTTGTTATCTGATCATTGTTATTATTTTAACAAAGTGGTTATCTCAAAAATTCGATTGGATGGACTTGTGGTAAAGAGGGTAGGGGGGCTAGTTGCCCTCCGGTTCCTAGAACTAGAACTTTCAATTTCCAATATAATGTTCCACCTCCGAAGTTTATAGGATCACTCCTTCAATAAAAACCTTACATGTCCCCAGAGCATAGTTTCCTTGCCCCCGGGTTCTGGGGGGTTGTGTAAATCTGGGAATTTTTTTTTTATTATATCATGTTGGTCTATTTTAGACAAGAAAAATTTGGCAGGTCACATTTTGGGAAAGATTGTTGGTGGGGTGGGGGGGGTGTTAGTTGCCATCAGATTACTTGACTCTCAAAAAGGGAACTAGAACGTTCAATTTCAAGTTATTTGAAATCCTTGGCTCTGGGGTTCTCCCAGCCTCTGGGGGTCTGTATATGTTGACCCCGACATGACCCCCCTCTAAGTTTATAGCAGCATAAGAACCATACATGCCCCAGGGCATAACTTACAACGCCTGCCCCTGGGCCCTGGAGGGTTGTATCGACCCCGAAGCTTTTGTTATCTGATCTTTGAAATTTTTAAAATTTTGTTTCGGATGTATTTGGGGAAAATTGGCCTTGTGTGGGGGGTTGGGGTTGGTTCTTAGCCCTCTTAGGACGTTTGACTCTTAAAAAGGCACTATAACTTCGGATTTCCAGTCGCATGAGCCCCCTCCGATATTTATCCGATCACCCCTTCCATATGAAGTGCCTTTGGGAAAAAATATTGGGGCCGTATGACCTCTACTATAGGTAACGCTATAGCGTTGCCTCTGATAGTATTGGCTATTGGGAAGTATGCAGACGTTTTAGGAGGGATTTTTCTGTTTGGGGGCTACATTGGAGGATCATTAAGTGGAGGAACCAAATTTTCACAGAGGGGGAGCCGGATTTCCCAGCATTATTTAAAAATAGACCAGAAGTTAAATAAAAAAAAACAGGATTTTTCAACTGAAAGTAAGGAGCAACTTTTAGACTTAAAACGGACAGAAATAATTACGTATATAAGGGGGGGGGTTGCCCCCTTGTCAATACCTCACTCTTTACGGTCAAGTTTTTTTTGTACTTTTAAAAGAGATATTTATTCTAATTATACGGGCCTTTTGATTCAGGTGTCATTCTTAAAGAATTGGGACAAAATTTGAACTTAGCGTAAAGAGCGAGCTATTGACGAGGGAGCAACCCTCTCATATACATAATAATTTCTGTTTGTTTTAAGTTTTAATGGTGCTTCTTCCTTTAAATTGAAAAAATGTCATTTTTTTATGTAATGACCTTCTGAATCTGTTGTATTTTTTTTTAGGCAAAGGCAAAAATGCATCATAATGTGTTGCTCAAAATTAAAGTATTCAATTTTCCTTTGTTTTTACACCAAAAATTTAGCTCCAATCGCGAATGAGTTTTTATTTACAAAGTAATCTCCCTGCAATAAAAATTTTCTACATTTTTAAGATGTCTCAAAAACAAAAGACGTCCAAACACAGAACACAACAAGAGCC
Source organism: Artemia franciscana (assembly GCF_032884065.1). NCBI lineage: Eukaryota > Metazoa > Arthropoda > Branchiopoda > Anostraca > Artemiidae > Artemia > Artemia franciscana. The sequence goes on along the minus strand of NC_088866.1, from coordinate 48,279,779 downwards.
AAGAGCTCATATGGTACTTGTGGCGAGGCCGGAAGAGCCAAGAGCTCATATGTTATGAGCTCTAGCAAAATTCTAAGAATCAATAGATTGCTTTAAAAGGAGAATCAGAGGCTTAATGCTGGTCGGGATTTAAAATAAGAGCTCTTGAGTCACGAGGTTCTTCTAAATGTCAAAATTCATTAAGATCCGATCAATTTATCGGATCAATACCTCAATTTTTAAAAAACACCAAAAACGAAAAGAACAATAGCGAATTTTTTAAGACAGTGGGAAACGAATTAGAATGAATACTTCGGCCCTATGTCCAAGGGCCGTCCTCAGCAATACAAATAAGAAAAAACAACTTACGAGAGGTGAAAATCTATAAAACTGAAATGAACAATTTTTCTTCTCCCTTCAGCCCCCAGATGGTCGAATCGGGAAAACGACTTTATCAAGTCTATTTGTGCATCTCCCTGACACACCTACCAATTTTCATCGTCCTAGCATGTCCAGAAGCACCAAACTGGCCAAAGCACTGAACCCCACCACCTAACTCCACCAAAGAGAGCGGATCCAGTCCGGTTATGTCAATCACATATCTACGACATTTATGAGCGTTTCCCAAGATTTCCGGTGTCCCCCTCCAACTCCCCCCCCAGTGTCCAAAGATCTGGTCGGGATTTGAAATAAGAGCTCTGAGACATGAGTTCCTTTTAAATATAAAATTTCATCTAGATTCGGCCACCCGTTCTTAAGTTAAAAATACCTCAATTTTTCTGATTTTTCCAAATTAACAACCCCCAGCTCCCTCAAAGAGAACGGATCCGCACCAATTATGTCAATCTCGTATTTATAACTTGTGCTTATCCTTCCCATCAAGCTTCATCCCGATCTCTCTTAAGGGTTTTCCAAGATTTCCGGTTTCCACGATTTCTGTTTCCCCCTCCAACCCTCTATGTCCCCGGATCCGATTCGAATTGAAAATGCAGCATCTGAGACACAAGATTCTTCTATATATGAGATTCTTCTATATTCATTAAGATCTGATCACCCATTCGTAAGATACCTCGATTTTCACGTTTTCCAAGAATTCCGGTTTCCCCCTCCAACTTCCTTCAATGTCACCGGATCTGGTCGAGATTTAAAATGAGAGTTCTAAAGCACAAGATCCTTGTAGATATCGAATTTCATTAAAATCTGATCACCGTTCGTAAGTTACAAATACCTCATTTTTTCTAATTTTTCCGAATTACCCCCCCTCCCCCACTCCACCAAAGAGAGCGGATCCGGTCCGGCTATGTCAGTCACCTATCTTGGACTTGTGCTTATTCTTTCCGCCAAGTTTCATCCTGATCCCTCTGCTTTAAGCGTTTCCCAAGATTTCCGGTCCCCCCCCCCCTAATGACACTGGATCTGGTAGGGATATAAAATGGGAGATCTGGGTTTCGAGGTCCTTCTAAATATGAAATTTCATTAAGGTACGATCGCTCTTTCATAACTTAAAACACCGAATTTTGTCTATTTTTTTAGAATTAACCCTCCCCCCCAACTCCCCCAAAGAGAGCAGATCCGTTCCGGCTATGTCAATCCCGTTTCTAGGACTTGTACTTATTTTTACCATCAAGTTTCATCACGACCCCTATACTCTAAGCATTTTCCAAGATTTTAGGTGTCCCCCAAATTCCTCTTCACCGGATCCGGTAGTGATTTAAAATAAGAGCTCTGAGTCATGATATCCTTCGAAATATCAAATTTCAATAAGGTCCAATCTCTCCTTCGTAAGTTGAAAATACATTATTTTTTTAATTTTTCAGAATTAACCCTCTTCCTCCCAACTCTCCCGAAGAGAGCAGATCCGTTCCAGTTACGTCAATCTCATATCTAGGACTTACGATTGTTTTTACCACCAAGTTTCATTCCGATCCCCCCACCCTAAGTGTTTTCCATGATTTTTGGTTCCCCCTTCCATCTTCCCCCCAATATCACCAGATCCGGTCGGAATTTAAAATAAGAGCTATGAGACACGATATCCTTCCAAACATCAAATTTCATTGATATCTGATGACTCTTTCCTAAGTTAAAAATACCTAATTTTTTCTAATTTTTCAGAATTAACCCTCCCCCAACTCCCCCAAAGAGAGCGGATCCGTCCAGTTACGTCAATCACGTATCTACGATATTTGCTTATTCTACCCACCAAGTTTAATCCCGATCTCTTCACTCTAATCATTTTCCAAGATTTTCGGTTTCCCCCTCCACCTCTGGCTACTGTCACCGGATCTGGTCAGGGTTTGTAACAAGAGTGCTGAAGCACAAGATCTTTCTAAATATAAAGTTTCATTAAGATCTGATCACCCGTCCATAAATTACAAATATCTCATTTTTCTATTTTTTCCGAATTACCCCCCCCCCCCCACAACTCCCCCCAATGAAACTGGATTCAGCCAGATCTAAAATAAAAGATCTGAGTTGCAAAATCCTTCTAATTATGAGATTTCATTAAGATTCGATCACTCCTTCGTAACTTAAAAATACCTCATTTTTTTAATTAACCGTCCCTCCACTCCCCCCCCCCCACAGACGTTCGAGTCGGATAAATGACTATTTCTAATTTAATCTTGTCAGGTACTGATTTTTCTCATTTTTCACAATTAACTCTCCTCCCTACTTCTCCAAAGAGAGCGGACCCGTTCCGAATATGTCAATCACGTATCTAGGATTTGTGCTCATTTTTTCCACCAAGTTTCATCCCGGTCTTTTTTTTAATTAACCGCCTCCCCACTCCCCCCAGATGATCGAATTGGGAAAACGACTATTTCTAATTTAATCTAGTCTGGTTCCTGATACGCCTGCCAAATTTCATCGTCCTAGCTTATCTGGAAGTGCCTAAACTAGCAAAACAGGGAAAGACAGACAGACAGACCGACAGAATTTACGATCACTATATGTCACTTCGTAAATACAAAGTGCCACAAAAACTTGCTAATACCACAGAAATTTACGAAACTTTTTCTAAGACCTTTTAAGCCCTGAAAGCAAGAGATAAATTAGGGTCTAACTCGGTGTCTTCAAGTATCGCCCTGATTTACGAACAATTAGCTACAACTGAAGCCCAGCTGTAGAAAATAAAAAGTCATCTGCTGGAAAATATAACCAATCAAACAGTTCGTGGTAACGAATTTGTAGTAAGGAGCGACCCGGCTCAATAGTAACCGAAACTCTTAAAAACGGAATTTTGGTACCAATTGTTACATCGAAAGAATCGCATTTTAATGCTGATTTTAAATATATAAGTTTCATCAGGACCAGTTATACCCATCGAAAGTTACGAGCCTGAGAAAATTTGCCTCGTTTTAGAAAATAGGGGTAACAGCCCCTAAAAGTCATACAATCTTAACACCATCAGATTCAGCGTATCAGAGAACCACTGTGTAGAAGTTTCAAGCTCCTATCTACAAAAATGTGAAATTTCTCATTTTTTGCCAGAAGACAGATCACGGATGCGTGTTTATTTGTTTATTTTTTTTTTTTTGTGTGTTATTCCTTTTTTTTCCCAGGGGTGATCGTATCGACTGAGTGGTCCTAGAATGCCGCAAGAAGGCTCATTCTAATGGAAATTGAAAGTTATAGTGCCCTTTTTAAGTGACCAAAAAAATTGGAGGGCACCAACCTAGTCCCCCTCCTACGCTCATTTTTTCCCAAAAGTCACCGGATCAAAATTCTGAGATAGCCATTTTATTCACCATCGTCGAAAAACCTAATAACTATGTCTTTAGGGACGTCTCACTCCCCCGCAGTCCCCGTGGGAGGGGCTGCAAGTCACATACTTTGACCTGTGTTTACATATAGTAATGGTTACTGGGAAGTGTACAGACGTTTTCAGGGGGATTTTTTTGGTTTAGGGGGGAGAGTTGAGAGGGGGTTACGTGGGAGGATATTTCCATGGAGAAACCTCTCATGGGGGAAGAGAATTTCAATTAAGGGGGCGCAGGATTTTCTAGCATTATTTGAAAAAACAATGAAAAAATAAATATGAAAAGTTTTTTCTACTGAAAGTAAGGAGCAGCATTAAAACTTAAAACGAACAAAAATTATTACGCATATGAGGGGTTTACCTTCTCATTATACCTCACTCTTTACGCTAAAGTATTTTTAGTAATTTCAACTATTTATTCTACGGCCTTTGTGATTCATAGGTCATTCTTAAGGAATTGGGACAAAATCTAAGCTTTAATGTAAAGAGCGAGGTATCGACGAGGGTTGAATCCCCTCATTTACGCAATAAAAATATACGGATATAGAAGTTCGTTACGTAAGTTAATTCGTAAGCTACGTATATTTTTTACCAATGAAAACGTTTGTAAAAAATTAAAAGTTCTAGTTGCTTTTTTAAGTAATCAAAAACTTGGAGGGCAACTAGGCCTCCTCCCTCGCTCCTTTTTTCTCAAAATACTCCGATTAATTGCAATTAATTCATATGCAAATTTCGCTTTAATTATTTATATGCGGAGAGCCAAGATCAAAACATGCATTAATTCAAAAACCTCCAGAAATTAAAAAAAAAACAAGTTTTTTTAAATGAAAGTAAGGAGCAACATTAAAACTTAAAACGAACAGAAATTACTCCGTATATGAAAGGGGCTTTTTCTCCTCAACACCCCACTCTTTACGCTAAAGTTTCTTACTCTTTTAAAAATAGAGTTAATAGAAAGAGTCAAACTTTAGCGTAAAGAGCGGGGCATTGAGGAGGAAAAGCCTCTTTCATATACGGAGTAATTTCTGTTCGTTTTAAGTTTTAATGTTGCTCCTTACTTTCATTTACTTTCAGTTACTGAAAAGTTCAATGACCCAAATTCACTGAACAAAGAAGGTACTGAACTGATAATCGGCCAGGTTTATGATTCAATAACGCTCGAGTTTAATCCAAAGTTTGCAAAAATTGAGCAGGCTCTACTAGGTAGTCTGAGAATTCAAATTGAAAATTTGGAGGAGAGAATTGGACGAATAGAAAAAAAGCTTGATAATTATGATCAAGAGTCCATGCTTGATATCCTTGTATTTCATGGGTTAAAGTAGTTACCTGGTGTAGACACTCATACGACAATATCTAACATTATAAATAGCAAAATGTCTGTGCTGAGCCCTTTACTTTATTTAGTTTACGTGAACCTGATGCGCGTTTATCTAAAGGATACATATATTACTAACATTATTGCTAACAAAATTTGCAAAATCTGCAGATAATTTAATAGCAAAAGCTCATATTACTCTCAAAAGATTAGAGATGTTTACAAGTTTAAGTTTAATGTGTGTGAATGTAAAGAAAAATTTTTACTGACATTCTGTGGAGTGGATGATTCTGCTGATGTAAGTAGTAAAGTTCTATTTGGTGAAAATACTATTTTACAAGATATATCAATGCGGTACCTCGGCTTCCATATTGATTCTATTCTATCGTTAAAGCATCATAGCGACATTATCTCCACCAAAGTTGCACTTGGAGGTGGCATCCTCAAAAGATTGAAGCATATTCTGCCAGAACGTACTATTCGCACGATATATTTTGCAATAATCTACCCATATATCATACGGATGTTTAGTCTGGAGAAGCAATTTTTATGTTAATTACAAGCTACATGGTTTTCTCATAGTTTTGATCGGACGATTTCGCTAAAAAAAAAGGGGATGGGAGTGGAGGCCTAGTTACCTCCCAATTTTTGGTTACTTAAAAATACAACTAGATTTGTTTTATTTTTTTACAAACGTTTTTGTTAGTAATAAACATAAGTATCTTACGAATTAGCTTATGTAACGAACTTATATAATTGTATATTTTTATTACGTATGTGAGGGGGTTTGCCCCCTCGTCAATACCTCGTTCTTTACACTAAAGCTTGAATTTTGTCCCAAATCTTTCAGAATGACCCTTGAATCACAAAGGCCGTAGAATAAGCAGAGGTATTGAGCAAGATATTGTGGAAGAGAATAACCCCCTTATATAAGTAATATTTTATGTTCGTTTTAAGTTTTAATGTTGATCATTACATCCAGTTGAAAAAAAAAATAATCTTCTCATTGTATTTTTGTAAATGATGCTTGAAAATCCTGCGACCCCTTCATGGAAATTCTCTTCCCTCATGAAAAATTCCTCCATGGAAAGATCCTCCCACTTAACCTGCCCCCCCCCCCGACCCACCCTAACCCCAACACAAAAAAGGCCCCCCGAAAACGTCTGTACATTTCACAATTAACAACTATTATGTGTAAACAATGGTCAAAGTTTATAAATTGCCGCCCCTCCCCCGGGAACTGTGGTGGATTTAGTCATCCCCAAAGACATAGTTATTAAGTTTTTGACTAAGTTAAACAGAATGGCTATCTTAAAATTTTGATCCGGTGACCTTGGAGAAAAATGTGTGTTGGAGGGAGCCTCGGTGCCCTCCATTTTTTTGGTCACTTAAAAAGGGCACTAGAACTTTTAATTTACGTTAGAATTAACCCTCTTGCGACATTCTAGGACAACTAGGTCGATACGATCACCCCTGAGGAAAAAAACAAAAAAAAATACGCACCCGTTATCTGTCTTCTGGCAAAAATAAAAAATTCCACCATTTTTATGATAGGGGCTTGAAACTTCTACAGTTTCTTGGATATGCTGACTCTGATGGTGTGATTTTGTTAAGATTCTGTGACTTTTAGAGGGTATTTCCGCCTATTTTCTAAAATAAGGCACATTTTCTCAGGCTCGTAGCTTTTGACCGGTAAGACTAAACTTGATGAAACTTATATATTTAAAATTAGCATTAAAATGCAATTCTTTTGATGTAACTATTTGTATCAAAACTTTGTTTTTTAGAGTTTTGGTCACTATTGAGCCTGGTCGCTTCTTACTACAGTTTGTTACCACGAACTGTTTGAAAATGTAACTTATAAATGAATAAAGTAATACATTCTACTATAACGTTGAGATAGAACTTACCAATGTCTCAGGTTTTCCCGTCCCTTGTTTGTTTTTGTATTTTTTTCTGCCCATTGTGAAAATTCAAATGCTAAACTGTTATCTGACTTGTAATCAACCAAATTCCAATGGTCAGCTGTTATCAATTAGACCTTTGAAAAATCTAAATTCCCTTTAAATCCGGTCGTAATATTCAAGGAAGTCAACAGACTTTAAATATTCTGGTACAACCCTCAAGGAGCAATTAAGCCAATGAGAAAGGAGGAAATCTCGTAACGTATTTCAATGTTATTGGGAATAGAATTTGCTTTCAACCTAGGAGATTGACCTTAAGGGCTAAACAGGTGTACGTTTTTATGGCACTGAAGTATTAGTCAAGTGATATATAGCAATCGCAAATTCTGTCGGTCCCGGTTTTTCTACTTTAGGCACTTCCAGGCAAGCTAGGACGATGAAATTTGGCAGGCTTATCAAGGACTGGACCAAAATAAATTAGAAATTTTCATTTTCCCTTTTTGGCCATCTGAGGGGGGGGGCGGTTAATTCGGAAAAATAGAAAAAATTAAGTATTTTTAACTTACTAACGGTTGATCAGATGTTAATGAAATTTGATATTTGGAATGATATCGTGTCTCAGAGCTCTTGTTTTAAATATCAACCTGATCTGGTGACATTTGAGGGAAGTTGGGAGGGGAAAACCTAAAATCTTGGAAAACACTTAGAGTGGAGGGATCGGGATGAAACTTGGTGAGAAAAATAAGCACAAGTCCTAGATACATGATTGACATAACCAGAACGGATCCGCTCTCTTTGGGGTAGTTGGGGTGGTTAATTCTGAAAAATAAAAAAAAATGAGGTATTTTTAATTTACGAACGGGTGATCGGATCTCAATGAGATTTTATATTTAGATGGATATCGTGTCTCAAAGCTCTTATTTTAAATCCCGACCGGATTTGGTGACATAGGGGGGAGTTTGGGGGGACCTAAAATCATGGAAAGCGCCTAGAGTGGAGGGATCGGGATGAAACTTGGGGGGAAAATAAGCAGAAGTCTTAGATACGTGATTGACATAATTGGAACGGATCCGACCTATTGGGGGGGGGGTAATTCTGAAATATTAGAAAAAATGACGTATTTTTAACTTACGAAGGAGTGATCGGATCTTCATGAAACTTCATATTTAGAAGGACCTTGTAACTCAGATCTCTTATTTTAAATCTCAACCGGATCCAGCGTCATTGGGGGGGGGGTTCAGTTGGGGGGACCGGAAATCTTAGAAAATACTTAAAGCGGAGAGATCAGGATGAAGCTGGATGGAAAGAATAAAAACCTGTCTAAGATACGTGACTGACATAACCGGACCGGATCTGCTCTCTTTGGTGGATTTGGGGGGGGTATGATTCGGAAAAATGATGCATTTGTGCAATGATGCATCGGATCTTCATGACTGTTTCATACTCTTATTTTACTCTTAGGAACTTTCTATGTTTCTGTGTAGCTAAAAAAAATACATTTAATATAAAAAATATAAGACATTTAATATAAAAAGGAAAATAAAATAAAACCTTTTATAGAATTATTTTTATTCTACTATGTTTATTCTTCGTAAATTTCAGAAGACTGAAAAGTAAATCTGTTTATATTGTCTCTTAATGATTCAGATTTATGTTCTATGCTGACATATTTTACTTATAAAACTTCATACAGAGACCAAGTCTACTTCTCTTTCAAATGAACAATGCCCAGGGCTACTTGCAAATTATGCCATCAATGCCCAGGGCTACTTTTATATTATGCCATGTCTATAAATAGTTCTGTTGTCTGAGGATTTGAACCTTTAAACATACAAAGTTGGATAAATGCGTACAAAATTTAACAGAATTTTTTGCAAATACAGAAGAATGTTTTGATTTGGATGACGGACCTGGATTGTTTCTATACTGTTTTTTTGGATTCCAAGCGATTGGATTACTTAATTTATACCGTGTCAACACTTGCTATGAGATTAGTTTGTTCTTAGCAAACATTCCTATCGTCCCCTACTTAATAAGATTGCCTAAGTAGGTTTAGAGATGTGTTTGCTACTCGATAGAGGTTTTGAGGGGAGACTTGAATTCTAAATTAAATTTTTCCTCGTGGATACTAATAGCAGATCGAGATGAAATTGCCTGAATTATTGAATTTTGCTTTCTTGATTCGATGGTTAAATCCTAGATGGTTTTTGATGATTTTGAATCCCCTGAGGTCAGCTAGTCCCTAAGGTCTCTTTGAGTTATAAATCTTTGGTAAATTTGACTAGTTTATTGAGTTTGAACATTTGTAAAGTCATTGGACTTTTAAAAAAAGTAAGAAATGAAGACAACAAGGTGAAATAAAAAAATATGGAATGGCACTGCCTATTTAAGTGTAAACAGAAAAGAAGAATCTCTGGCCGTTTGCACTCTCTCTAATGACAGGCATAAGAAAAGGGTATTTTTCTTTGGGGGGGGGGCAGGAGTTAAGTTTTGAAAAAGCAAATTATATGGAGCGAATAATATATTATTAGAAAACTGTAAAATCTTGAGATTCTGGGACGTGGGGGTCTAGGAGCTTATGATAAGGGGGAGGCCGAAGACTCTCTGTGTACGCATCTTTTAGATGAAAACGTTATGTTTCCAGATTTCAGTTTAGAATTTAGTCATATGCTAGGTAAGTTTTCTACCTTTTTTCATAATGTTTGTGGGTTTCTTTTTTAAATAAATCCCACCTCTTTTCCTCTCATTGGCACTAACCTAAAATAAAAAAAAATTCTAACTACAATTTATATTTTACATTAATAAGCAGCCAAAAAAGTGGTCTTTGTATAGTTGTACTTTTACCTTTTCCGAACCAATTTTTAAAATAAACTTAAACAGGTTTATTTAAATTCAAAGACAATTTTCAAAATCAGAGGTGAAAACTATTTGCTTTTGACCTGATTTGCTTTTGATTTTGTGGCCACTTTAAAAGGGGCAATATGGTAGCATAAGATTTAAAAATTACACATGGGCTGGTTTCGAAGACGTTTAAATTGAACTTGTTAGGAGTTTCAGAAACCCATTTCCCAAGGGTAGGAAACATGAAATTAAAGTCATGTAGAATTTATTCACTCAGGCAGGAGAGATGCAGTAAATAGGCTGGGAGTACGACTTATGATGAACAAGGAAGCTGCTCATTTTATGACCAAAAACAACAAAGTATTAGTCATAGCAGTATAAGCATTTCAAATAAATAGACAAAAAAAAAATTACATTTTATTTGAAAACTTTAATTCGTTCCTTGTGTTCACGGGTTTGTCCGTGTGTCTATCAGTGTTATAGCTCCAGAAGTTGATATGTGTTGATGTTTGAATGCCATGTTCTATTTTATTCTTCATGTGTTGACAAGTTCTGTTGATTGCATACCTCCTTTTCTGTCATGGAAGCTAAGGATCCACATCTAACATTCTGAGGACACTAAAAAAAAAAAAAAAGAAGTCATCCTTTCTCTGCTAAGTTAAAAACATAGAAAAAGCTATTATAGCATAGGTACTCGTATTAAAATTACAATTGGCTATTTCGTATATAACGAAACATGATAGAACAAGAACTGAAACCATTTCTCCAATCAAATGGAAGCGCACAACTTCATATAGAGCTTCAAACCCGTTGGCCTACAGCTTGTTCTGATTACCTGAATGAGAAATTATTTAGAAAATGAAAAAAAAAGTTGCGTTTGAAACTTCACATCCATCTGGAGACGATGGAGGGAGGATTGCTAATTGAAGCGAAGATGGCTTAGAAAACGAGAAGAAACCATCTTTTTTTTTTTAACTTCAAAGACATCTGGAACCGTCTCCCTGCTTGGCATTATGTCATCGAAGCTAAATATTAAACCTACACTCCAAGTTCACATCAAGAGACAAGTCAAATAAGTGGGAAAATAGTTCGTTCTAATTACTATTATCGGAACAAATAGATCTGGAAACAGTTCTACCTCTTTATTTATTAGATGATCAAGTTATTTAAAATTCGCTATCTATTGTTAAACTAGAACGAACTTTTACCACCACTTATGAACGCAATATTATAAAAACTATTTTACTTCATTACATTAAAAAAAAGTTTTTAGCATCTTAAGAGTGGTGTCCAGTTTAACTGATCTCATTACTAGCCTATTGGTACTGTTGATTTTGGTTTGGTTGAGTTGAGATTCCCAGACACTGTTTCGAAGCGGGTTTTACCTAAGTCTCTTATTTGGTATCTTCGCGGTGCCTTTACGGGTGGTTCCAAATGGACTATATATTCCTTCTTCTTTTCAGTCTTGGAAGCTGATCCACATCTAACGCTATGAGTACACTGTAAAGTCTCCTATTGTTATTTCTTCGCGGTGTTTTCTCCTAGTTCTAAAAACGAAAATAGTAACGAAGTAACAAAACAAATAAAATAGTAACAAACAAACAAAACAAAGTAGAAACAATAGGGAAAATCTTATATAATCTTAAAAATCATATATATATATATATATAAACTTACTTCAACGATGTTCAACATTAAAACTAATAAATGATTTTAAAAAAAACACTATCAGTTTTAATCCTCACATTTTAATGTAAGTTATATATATATATATATATATATATATATATATATATATATATATATATATATATATATATATATAAACTTACATGAAAACGTGAGAATTAAAACTAATTGTGTTTTTTAAAAATCATTGATTAGTTTTAATTTTGAACTTCGTTGAAGTAAGGATGCTAGGGCTGTTTATGAAAAGTTTTCTAAAAAATCATTATTAGGTTTAATTCTCATATTTTAGTGTAAGTTTATATATATATATATATATATATATATATATATATATATATATATATATATATATATATATATATATATATAAACTTACATGAAAACGTGAGAATTAAAACTAATTGTGTTTTTTAAAAATCATTGATTAGTTTTAATGTTGAACTTCGTTGAAGTAAGGATGCTAGGGCTGTTTATGAAAAGTTTTCTAAAAAATCATTATTAGGTTTAATTCTCATATTTTAGTGTAAGTTTATATATATATATATATATATATATATATATATATATATATATATATATATATATATATATATATATATATATATAATATATATATATATATATATATATATATATATATATATATATATATATATATATATATATATATATATATATATATATATATATATATATATATATATTTTCATTCTCTTACTGTGCCGAAGACGGCCTTTGGAAATAGGACTGAAATATCCACTGAATTGATTTCCACTGTCTTGAAAAGATTTTCCCTATTGTTTCTACTTTGTGTGTGTTAGTTACAAAAACAGATTTTCATGTCAGCATTAGGTTTTGGAAATCGTCGTTACAAGTAGCATTACAAAGGGAGTCAAGAAGACAGCTACCAGGGAAGGGTCAAGCATTAAAACGACCTGATTGGTTGGCTTTAATACAGCCTCGGCAAGTCGCTAATTAGAAAAACCCATATGAATCCATTATCAATTATAAAATCTTATAAACCTCTATTGTGAATTATAAAAACTACTCTATTATATATATATATATATATATATATATATTTATATATATATATATATATATATATATATATATATATATATATATATATATATATATATATATATATATATATATATATATATATATATATATATATAATAATAATAATTATTTCGTATAGTGTATGAAACGGAGCTTTGATTAAGACCAACTTTCATAAATTCGATCTGAAAGATTTTTTTTATCTTTTAACAAAATAATGACTAGAAAGTTGAAAGCTATAGTCTACTCACGTAAAGACATTTCTTTGGTTATACGTGACAGAACACAAGATGGTCCTTGATGTATGCTAGGTGGTGGACCTACTTTCAGTGGTGATAAATAAATTGGAATACGTGATTCAAAATATTTTACAATATTCTTAAGGGAAATAAACCATGTATCACTTTACGTTACAAATTAAGTTTCAATAAAAGCAAGTTTTACTATGAGAAATAATTTACGTGATGGGATTACTATTATTTAGTTCGGTCACTACTCAAAACAACGGGACTCTATTTCTTCTCTCCATCCTTATTTAGACCTCCTATCCCCTCCTCAATACATAGGGAAAGTGCATCTCTATATGCATCTATGGAGAAACTTTTATCATGAAAAAATGGGGTAATCAATTCTTCTCCACCCAAAAACTTTTTGAATAGTGTTAGTATATTCAGAATTAAAACATATTCCCTGCAAAGGGCGGTCTAAGTCAGACGTTACAGATATAGCTATCAGCTTTAGTCTATTCTTTGGCAAGGTCTGAAAAAAAAACACTAGATTTCTCATAATTTTTTTTTTGTTTTTGTTCGCACGAAATCCAAAGTGTGCTATCATATCCAATGAAATTTTGTAACTTCAAACTTCAACTGGTCAGAATATTTTTTTTGCAGGAAATGTACTCTGGATTTGAACGACAGAATCTTCTCTGTGCTACTACTACTACTAACAACTCACATCAGCACCAATCCGTCTGAGGCCAATGCAGCAACGCACGCTCCTTTTCCGTCCCTATCTACTCGAAGCCTCACTCTTTATACCCTATCCAGAAGTCCATATTCTCTTAAATCTTTCTGTACGGCGTCCTCTCATCCCATTCGGTGACGACCTGCTTTTCGTTAGGCTGGTCGGAAAGGACAATCTTTAGCAATCTGTCATCCTCTATCCGCAGAACGTGCTCTGACAATATCAACCCTTCTCTCAGTATAGCCCTAGGAAGTGGGATTGAACCACACTTTTCGTACAGCTTATAGTTTGAGATGCGTTCAGTCGGTCGGGTACCCAAAAGAATCCGTTGGCAGTTTCGTTCGAAAACATCTAGCAAGTCTTCCTCTGTTTTTCGGAGTGTCCACGCTTCAGAGCCATATTTGATCACTGTCATCACTGTAGCTTCTAATATTCTAATTTTGGTCCATAGAATTACCTTACTATTCTTTCAAACCTTTTCTAACTGTGAAAAAATATCATGGGCCTTGGCTACTCTACTTATAAAATATAGTATTATCTTAATAAGTTTGATGGCATAGTCCCTAGCATATTCTATACTTTATATGCATAGACATAATCAATCTTCCCACCCCAGGATTTCTGAAATTTTAGCCTTCACACTCCATCCTTGCCTGTACATGCTCTATAGATTTTTTCAGTGCAATTTTGCTGGTTGTTTTTATTTGTGAAAGCACTAGATATCTTTCCTTTTCTTTTTTTATTGTTTAATTTGAGAGGGGACGTTATTGATCCTCGGGTAGTTCGTAATCGGGTAATTTTTAACTACAGTGGGTAAAAAACTTGTTTTTGTAGGGTATATATTCTATATTTTAAAATAAACCTTCAAACCCCTGACACTTATTTTTCCTATTTTTGACTGGTAAACTGCGTAATGACTTTGCCCCTTTGTGCCCCCACCCCTACTGCCTGATTTTTTTTAACCTTATTAGTGAAACTCTTGCTAATTATTACGAATTCTGTTTTCAGGTATGTGACGATGAGTGGCATCACTACACAGTTAACGTTGAAGACCAAGACATTCAGTTGTACGTGGATGGTGTTTTATTTAAATCAGATGCTAGAAATCCCGAAATTATTGATGATTGGCCCTTACACCCTGCTCCTGGTCTTAATACAACTGCAGCAGTTGGGGCTTGTTGGCAAGGTAATTTAATAACTATGAAACGTTTCTTAAAAGAAATTTTTTTCCTCTTGGCCGCCCTAAAGCGGTTCAACCCTACGATGAGTACGTATTCGTTGTAATAATGGACAATCATTTGATGTAGAACTTATGCAAAAAGACCAAAAAATAAGCTTATTTGTTTTTTCTTCAAATCGAGGAGCACTCTCATAGATGTAGAATTTCGCCTCGGCAACCGTATTTCCCACCACCTGGCGGAAAATCGTTTATCGTGAGCGAATATTTGGGCCGCTTCTGTTTTAAATCAGGTTTAAAAAATATATATATATATATATATATATATATATATATATATATATATATGTATATATGTATATATATATATATACTAGCTGTTGGGGTGGCGCTTCGCGCCACCCCAACATCTAGTTGGTGGGGCGCTTCGCGCCCCCCCAAGCCCCCCCCCGCGCGCGTAAGTCTTTACGCGCCATATTAGTTACGCGCCATTGTAGTTGTGTCCCTTTGTCCCACCTGTGAATAGAGATAGATATAAATATATGTTTTTAACTACGTAAAACATGCGAATATACAACATTCTTCGCTGTCCCATTGTCAGTGCATATAAATAGATTGTCAGGTTTACTGACTCTTGAACATGCAACATATAATTGTCCATGGGAAAAACAATCCGTATTCAGATCTATACCTCATTATTCCAATGATGTGTCCCTGTGTCCCGGTCGTCATTTATATTCCCTGTGTCCCGGTCGTCATTTGTGTCCCGGTGTCCCAGTTTGTAATTTCTCTTTGAGTGTCCCGGTCGTCATTTATATTCCCTGTGTCCCGGTCGTCATTTGTGTCCCGGTGTCCCGGTCTGTAATTTCTATTCGAACAATCCCTGTGTCCCGGTCGTCATTTATATATCCCGTCTGTGCCCCCGGCGTCCCCGTTGTAGTTGTGTCCCTGTGTCCCGGTCGTCATTTATATTCCCTGTGTCCCGGTCGTGATTTGTGTCCGGGTGTCCCAGTCTGTAATTTCTCTTTAAGGTTCCCGGTCGTCTAATGAGAGAGATTTTGATTGTCTAGATCAATTATGCTTTTAGATAGTTTTCCTTATACTACATAGAAATGTTGAACACTATTGATACTCCCAAATATTCTTTTAGTCACAGAATTTATTTATTTATTTGTTTGTAAACCCGTCATACAAAAGCAAGAAGACGGAGCAGTAAAAGAAAACAAAATAATAAAACGGTAATGACCACATTTAAACACTTCGCAAAATACAAGACAAGCAAATATACGGAAGAAACCAGAATAAAAAAAGACAAGAATATAAAAAGACTTTAATGCGAACAAATATAATTTACAAAATAAATTTATGAAAAAAAAAATCTTCATAATCAGCCACATACTATATATGCTGCAGAATAATAATATTTTAACAATCTTACAAGAATTATATTATTATTATTATTATTATTATTAAAAAATGTTGTAAAAACCCGTCACAATTACACATAGAACAAAACGGAGCATAGGAAAAAAGAAAACACAACAGATCACTGCTTAAGAGTGTGGGACCAATCATTTGAATTCTCATCTATTTTTCTGTTAAGTTTCGCTATACATGTGACAACGGCAGCCTCTGGGTCAGCAACCTTGAGTTTCGCAATAGTGAGTGAATTTCTATACCACGGAGGCAGATGAAGCAGATACTTGGCAAAGTGAAAGAACATGGATCGGATTTTACTCTTATCAGGTTTAGTTAGGAGTGTCCAGATGGGTGCGGTGTAGAGGATATGGGAAGGGCAACATCATTATATGGACTTGCTAGAAGAGGTCGGTTGAATCGAAGTTTACAAGATGCAATGGGAAGCGTATGCTGCTGAGAGTCTACGTTTGATTTGTTCAGGAAGAAGTTTTCGGGTGTGTCGCATAGAAGAAGCAATCGGCAGATCTAGATACATCAGTGATACAGCTAGATTTAGCAATGGGCAAAAATAGCTCCATCATTTAAAGTAATACCATTTTGTAATCTGGAATCCAACAATCAGGACAATGTGGCATATATAGCTCCTTCTGGGAGGTCTTCCTCGTTTTACCACTGTTTGTCAAGGTGATTAGGTAAATATGTAAGCATATAGTTTTTCCCAGTTGCATGTCTAAATAAAAAACGTCTACGTAGGAGTACAAACACAAAACTTTGTCCTGAGATTCAAGTCCGTTGGCCTACAGCTAGATCTGACCGCATGAATCATTTAGAAAATGAAAAAACAGCTTTGCTTGGACCTTCACATTCATCTGAAACCGTCTCCCAGAGGAGATTGTCCCATCGAAGCTATTTGTGGAAACCTCACTAGAACTTCACTTCAGGTGACAAGACCAACTCTTGAGACATAGTTTGTTCCAATTACCTGAAGGAGAGAACGCTTAGGAAATAGTACATAACTTTTTCTAAAAGATGAGCTTGGTTCTCACAGATGTCGAAACTTCCCCTTTATTGGTTACTTGAAGTGTGCATGCCCATAGCTTTTCTGATTATCTGATGAAGGAATTGTTTGAGAAAAAACAGTATGCTTGGAATTTACATCCATCTGGAACCGTCTCTCTAAGGAGGCTATTCTATCAAAGCTTCATGTTCAACTTTCTCTCCAGATGGCAAAACAAATAGCCAATTTTAAAAATATAGCTAGTTGTAATTACTAGAACAAAAGAACGCCTGTCCACTGCTTGCTCTGATTATCTGAAAGAGGAATTCCTTAAAGACGAGAAAAACGTTCGAACTTTGAATATATCTGGTACCGTCTCCCTTAAAGGGGCTGTTCCATCAAAGCAATATTTGATTCTACTATAAATTAAAGTTAGATAGATGCATTAACTCTATTATAAAAGTGGATAAAAGCCTAGCGGTATTTCAGTCTCTTTGGTCATACCAGGAACAGAAAATATATAACGAAACATTTGATGTCAACAGAAATAGCTTGTAAAAGTTCGGTGGAAGTGTGTCATGCTTGGCGTGAAGAGATGTGGCACGGCAGAAGTGTGTCATACTCGACGGAACACAAGATGGTCCGAGATGTATCCTAGGTGGTAGACCTACTTTTAGTTGTGATAAATAAATTGGATTACGTGATTCAAGAATATTTTGGAATATTCTTATGGGAAATAAATCATGGATCATTTTACGTTACAAATTAAAGTTTTAATAAAAGTAAGTTTTACTATGAGAAATAATTTACGTGATGGGATTACTATTATTTACTTTTTTTAATAAGATATTATCAGTGGCACTAGAACAAATCGATCAATGGCTTCAATTCACGAAAATACGTTGGTGGGGGAGCTAAATGCATTTTTCGAAACCTAGGAGAGCATAAAATTTCAGGGAGGCACATGAACTCCTACCTCTTTGCTCCTTTCCCTCGGCTTCCCCTTCAATTACTTTAGACCTTAGTTCCTCCAGGGCTTGCTGTGGCACAAAATGCATCAACGAAGCCTCGCAAGACGTCTCGGAGCAGAGCAGCAGCCGTGACGTCCTAAGACTGAATATTACAATGACAGCTCAGCACTTCGCTGGTCTCGGTCGTACTGTTGTCGAAGGGTGTGTTTCGGTCGCCCTCTTTTTCGTCCACCCTCGGGTTGCCACTCGTAAACAGCATTCGGAAGACGGTCTCCTGACATTCTGAGGACATGACCAAAATAGGTCTATCTTCACTGCTTCAGAATATTAGTGACTGGCGGTTGACCTGTTCGTCTGCGGACCACTACGTTCGTGAACCTGTCCTGCCACGAAATGTTAAGGGTTCTTCTGAGGCAGACATTTTCAAATGTTAGGATACGTTTTTCCAGCTAAACAGTCAGCTTCCAGCATTCATTTGCATAAACGAGAATAGACAGTTGCTATTCAACAGACAGAGCTTTAGACGTAAAGAGTATTTTTTGCTTTATCATACTGGTTTCAGTTTGTTGAATGCCTATATTGCTTATCCAATTCTCTTTTCTATCTTGTTGACTATTCCACCATCATATTCGATCCCACTTCCAAGATATATGAACTTCTGGATTTGTTCCATGCTTCTTCCGTTGTATTTAAGGATCAATGGTGAGTTGGATGTGGCCATGCTCTTCGATTTATCAACGCTCACTATTAGTCCCACTTTCTCAGGCTTTTCCGCTATAATTTCAAGTTGTAGCTGCAAACGTTGCATCGCCTCTTCTTGAAGTACTACATCGCGTGCGAAGTCAAAGTCTTTATAGGAACGGAATTAACACACATCCTTGTTTCACCCTAGAGAGAAAAATTGAAGAATCGTGCCTTCCTATGTTCCGTTCTGAAACAGCTTTCGCTTTCTTCCTAGAGGCCCAATAATATTCTGACTACTTTATTAAGTACTCCATAAAATTTTAAAATGTTCCATAGAACATAAAGATCGATGAGATCGAACCCTTTCTTGAAATCAGTGAAGAGCAGATAAAGTTTCTTATTCCATTCTCTTGACTCTTATACCAGAAGTCTGAGGATACAAATAAGGTCAGAACATGATCTATCAGGCCCGAACCAATGTTATTCTTCCCTTGGATATGAGTCAAGAGCTGCTCTCAGACGCTGCAATATAATTGTGGCCAGTTGTCACGGTAAGAGCATCTCCCATCTTAAACAGCTTGACTAGAATACCTCTAGTCCAATCACGTGCAACCTTCTCAATGCTCGAAACCACTAGGAAAGCAGTCTATACGTTTAAGCAGGCTCGAAGGGATGTCTTCAGTATCTCTGTCGCTATCTCATCGACTTCCGATGCACAGCTATTTTTAAGCATTTGACAACTGCTTCAACCTCTACAGTGCTGGGAGCATCAGCACTTACATCAATTTGTAAAAATGAGATGTCGCACAGTTTCTTGGTCATGGGGTGGGAGACGATTAAGTATATTTTCAAGATGTGATGCCCATCTTTCGTTTACTTTCTTGGGATCTGAAATTACGTTCCCCTTTTTTTCTTTAACAAGTGATGAGCGATTCTCTTTTCTTCTAACTATCTCATTGGTTAGTCTGTAAACCATCCTGGAGCCACCTTTCCTTGCTGCCCCTTTTGTAACTGCTGCTTTAAAAATATGCTTTCTGCTGCATCAAAATATTAGTGACTGGCGGTTGACCTGTTCGTTTGCGGACCACTACGATCGTGACCCTGTCCTGCCACGAAATGTTAAGGGTTCTTCTGAGGCAGACATTTTCAAATGTTAGGATACGTTTTTCCAGCTAAACAGTCAGCTTCCAGTGTTCATTTGCATAAACGAGAATGGACTATTGCTATTCAACAGACGGAGCTTTAGACGTAAAGAGTATTTTTGCTTTACCATACTGGTTTCAGTTTGTTGAATGCCGATATTGCTTATCCAATTCTCTTTTCTATCCTGTTGACTGTTCCACCATCATATTCGATCCAACTTCCTAGATATTTGAAATCATGGATTTGTTCTATCCTTTTTCCGTTGTATTTAGGGATCAGTGGTGAGTTGGATGTGGCCATGCTCTTCGATTTATCAACGCTCACTATTAGTCCCACTTTCTCAGCCTTTCCGCTATGATTTCAAGTTGTAGCTGCAAACGTTGCATCGCCTCTTCTTGAAGTACTACGTCGCGTGCGAAGTCAAAGTGTATGAACTGCTGACCACAGACTTATAGGAATGACACACATCCTTGTTTCACCCTAGAGAGAAAAATTGAAGAATCGTGTCTTCCTATGTTCCGTTCTGAAACAGCTTTCGCTTTCTTCCTAGAGGTCCATTAATATTCTGACTACTATATTAAGTACTCCATAAAATTTTTAAATGTTCCATAGAACATAAAGATCGATGAGATCGAACCCTTTTTTTAAATCAGTGAAGAGCAGATAAAGTTCTTTATTCCATTCTCTTGACTCTTATACCAGAAGTCTGAGGATAAAAATAAGATCAGAACGTGATCCACTAGGAAAGCAGTCTATACGTTTAAGCAGGCTCGAAGGGATGTCTTCAGTATCTCTGTCGCTATCTCATCGACTCCCGATGCACGGCTATTTTTAAGCATTTGACAACGGCTTCTACCTCTACAGTGATCGGAGGATCAGCACTTACATCAATTTGTAAAAATGGGATGTCGCACAGTTTCTTGGTCATGCGGTGGGGGACGATTAAGTATATTTTCAAGATGTGATGCCCATCTTTCGTTTACTTTCTTGGGATCTGAAATTACGTTCCCGTTTTTTTCTTTAACAAGTGATGAGCGATGCTCTTTTTTTTCTAACTATCTCATTGGTTAGTCTGTAAACCATCCTGGAGCGACCTTTCTTTGCTGCCTCTTCAGTAAGTGCTGCTTTCTGTTCTATCTGGTTTCGCTTAACTCTTCTTGGACTCTTTTTGAAAGTATTATAAAGCAAGAAAACGATCAAAATTGGGCTTTTTTTTAAGGCCAAACGAGAAGTTTTCACTTGTGCAAATGTCTAACTGTATGAAGTGAATCAATCGCCTTGCTTGTCATTCCATGCAAATTAACGTTCCTGTGTCAGTTCTAAATTCTTGGGCCTAACACCATAGGTAGGCCTGCCTTGCTTACCTCTCATTAAATAAAAAAAACTAATTTTTTTAGCTGAAAGTAAGGAGCGACATTAAAACTTAAAACGAACAGAAATTACTCCGTATATGAAATGGGTTGTCCCCTCCGCAATCCCTCGCTCTTTACGCTAAAGCTTTTAATTGTTTTAAAAAGTAGAATTGTGGCAAAAAGTCAAACTTTAGCGTAAAGAGCGAGGGATTGCGGAGGGGACAACCCATTTCATATACGGAGTAATTTCTGTTCGTTTTAAGTTTTAATGTCGCTCCTTACTTTCAGCTAAAAAAATTAGTTTTTTTTTATTTAATTTCTGAACGTTTTTGAATTAATGCATGTTTGGTTTTGGCTCTCCGCACATAAATTATTAAAATGAAATTTGTATATTAATTCTTTTTTTGGCTAAATGGCTTTCTCTTAGTTTTGATCAGACGATTTTGAGAAATAAGGGATGGAGAAGGAGGCCTAGTTGCCCTCCAATTTTTCGGTTACTTAAAAAGGCAACTAGAACTTTTAATTTTTAACGAACGTTTTTAATTAGTAAAAAATATACGTAACTTAAGAATTAACTTACTTAACAAACTTTCATAACCTTATATTTTTATTATGTATACGAGGGTGTTTGTACCCTCGTTAATACCTCGCTCTTTACACTAAATCGTAAGTTTTGTGCCAATTCTTTAAGAATGACCCCTGAATCAGAAAGGCCGTAGAATAAATAGTTGAAATTACTAAAAATACTTTAGCATAAAGAGCAAGGTATTTATCTCCTCCTAAATACCTCGCTCTTTATACTTAAGTATTTTTAGAACCCCTCATATGCGTAATAATCTCTGTTCGTTTTAAGTTTCAATGCTACTTCTTCCTTTCATTTGAAAAAACATTTTCATGTTTGTTTTTCATTGTTTTCTTATAGTAATGTTAGAGAATCCTGCGCCCTTTTCATTGAATTTTTCTTCCCCCATGACAGATTCCTCCAAGAAAAGATCCTCAAACACAGCCCCCTCTCCTCAGCCCCACCCCCAAACAAAATAAATTTCCCCTGAAAACGTCTGTACACTTCCCAATAACCATTACTATATGTAAACACTGGTCAAAGTTTGTAACTTGCAGCCCCTCCCCCAGGGATTGTGGGGGAGTAAGTCATCCCCAAAGACATAGTTATTATGGTTTTCGACTATACTGAACAAAATGGCTATCTTAAAATTTTGATCCGTTGACTTTGGGAAAAAATGAGCGTGGGAGGGGGCCTAGATGCCCTCCAATGTATTTGGTCACTTAAAAAGGGCACTAGAACTTTTCATTTCCATTAGAACGAGCCCTCGTGCGACATTCTAGGACCACTTGGTCGATACGATGACCCCTGGGAAAAAAAAAAAAATAAAAAAAAAAAATAAACACGCACCCGTGATTTGTCTTCTGGCAAAAAATACAAAATTCCACATTTTTGTAGATAGGAGCTTGAAACTTCTACAGTAGGGTTTTCTGATACGCTGAATCTAATGGTGTCATTTTCGTTAAGATCCTACGACTTTTAGGGGGTGTTTCCCCCTATTTTCCTAAATAAGGCAAATTTTCTCAGGCTCGTAACTTTTGATGGGTAAGACTAAACTTGATGAAACTTATATATTTAAAATCAGCATTAAAATGCGATTCTTTTGATGTAGCTATTGATATCAAAATTCAATTTTTTTGAGTTTTGGTTACTATTGAGCCGGGTCGCTCCTTACTACAGTTCGTTACCACGAACTGTTTGATTCAGGGCAAACTAACGACCCTATGTCGATTTTAAATTCTCGGTCAACCTGCCTGAGACCCTAGGCGGGCGTGCCTTTCTAAAAGTTAACAAACAAGAATTAGTCCAATAATAGAATCATTCTTACTCCCGCTCTTTATTCGTGCCGTTTAACCAAATACTTGGAAAACTATAGAGTTTATGACTATATTAGTTCTATGACTATCTACCTTAGTTCTTCTGCCCTAGGAATGACGCATGGATTGATGATAGATAGACTTATCTATCAATAAATGACCTGACATCATTATAATATAGTCCTAACTAAGTCCTAATATAAGTCCTAACTATAGTCCTAATAAGGGCTTATACCAGATTTGCCTCTCACTGAATCGGACTATCTGTCTTGGCTTTTTCTACAATTAGCCATTGCTTGAGGCCCACAACTACTCGATTTTAATTCACTTTGATATATTTGGGAACTGATAGTTTTAATGGGTCTATAATACGTATAAATGTTATTTTTTTAGATCTTTGGAAGACCAAGATTTTCCCTTTTGGTTTGTGTTTACTGTGTCGCTATCTGATAACTTTTTAATACGTTTTTCAATTACAGAATTTATTAAACTAATTGGATAACTATTCCCAAATATATCACCCTTGGGCGAATGAGCTCTGAATCGAGGAAACGTGGTCAACAAACCTGCAATGTTCTATCAACTATAGAAGTGACCACTCCTCTTTCAACAGCAGGAGAATGATTAGAGGAATAATTTAAGTAACGGTTACTGTATGTATGTTTTTAAGACCCCAGAGATTTTTCACCATACTCCCATGATAAAAAATATCATCCTTGAAACGAACCCAAAATTCAGATTTGCAAAGACTGCGAAATAGCCGTTTCTTCAAGGTCTTCCATGAAGATATCAGCCTCTATTGGTGAAAATGGGGCGCCCATTGGAAGCCCTTATTTCTGTCTATAAGAAATTCCTCTATAGTGGAAATAAAAAGAGATTCTGTTGCAAAGGGATGTAAGTGACAGAAGAGTCTGATTCGAAAGTGTAGATTTTTCTGATAAAGATGGGTTAGAACTGAGTTTGTGCTCCAAAATGTGTTCGGCCTTTTGGGGATCACAATTGTTATACATTGAATCCGCATCAAAGCTGTCAATTTTTGTATTTGGTATAACCAAAACCTGCTTTACCTTGGAAACAAAATCAGCAGAATTTTTTTATTTAGGATTTTTGTGCTGAATTAGTTGGTGAATACAACTGATAAGAATTTCCCTATTTTTGCTGTAGGAGAATTAAATGAGGAAACAATGGTTTGAAGTGGATTCCCAGGGTTATGAATTTTAGGAAGACCATAAACACGAGGAGATGTGCAGCCACCTGTAGAAACTTTAGTACAATTGATCTGTAATCTCACCTTTTCCTTTTAGATAAGAAAGCTCTTTTCGGACTTCCTGGACACATTTTTCTGTGGGATCGGTAGCTAATTGATCTTATGTGTAGAATCATTTTAAATTTCTCTGATATTTTGTCGTAATGATCTGAATCAACAACATCATACAACATCAACATCTGAATCATACAACAACAGCATTGCCTTTATCTGCTTTAGTAATAATCCTAGATTGATCTTTATGTAGCGAGCGCAAGATTAAGTATTCATTGTTAATAAAATTTTCAAATTTTGGATCATGAACAGAAGGCGAATCCAACAAGGTTTCAACAAAATTTGATCTGACCTCAGCAATCTCTCCAACCTCCGCACGAGATTCATGAAATGCCTCTCTTGTATTCGATTATTTGAAATTACTCGGGTTATTGAAAATTTCAATCCTTTGAAAAGAACCTGATTTTGCTTTGTTGTAAAGGAATTTGGACTTGAGATTTATCACAGCAGGACCAGGATATAATTGTGGGACAAAAAGAGGATTATTAGTAAATTTTTCCACTTTCAACGGTGGAGTTTTTCAGAAAGTCTTTGTCTAGAAATACTAAAATCCTGCTGAAAAGAATTTTCTGAATTTCAGGAGCCTGAATTTGATGAAAATCAGTATAAGGTGCAGAATATTCTCGCTCTAGCTAGAAAATACCCTGATTTAACCGGTATCGCTTGATTTTGCAATCGCTAATAACATGATTTAAAATACTAAAACCTACGCGTTCTAAAAATTGCCGTTCGTTACATGTGTTTCAGTGAAGAGAAAGGTCGCATTGACTTGATTAAAATGCGTTTTATTTACTATTATGAAGAAAGCACTGTTGATCAATCAAATTAGCTTTCTTTTTTCCTTTTAAGGAATATAAATGTAGTAACCACATTGGTGGAATGCGTAGAATTTCTACCAATGTGGTAGAATTTTTCTGGGGAGAAATTATCTTCTTTTTGACATTTTTATCCTCACCTTTATAGCGTAGCTGCAGACAGTATTTATCTCCAGGCCTTGACGCATTCAGGATATCTCTCTTTGTTTCCTTGCGCCGTTCAATGAATTTCCATGTTTCGTCCGATATCTATTCCTCCTTCTTTATTTTCTTATATCCAAGACTTGCCTTGGCAGCATCATGGTAGGTATTCTTGAAAATCAACCATATATCTTCGACGCCATGATTGTCAGTTTCATCTGTTAGATTCAAGGTTTCAAATCTGTTTTTGAGAGGAATGCAGAAATCCTTCCGTCAGTCCCTGTTTATCAGTTTGTCGGTTTCAAACTGCTTATAGGTACTATCACTTTCTTCTTTCGAGCTTTCAACTTATTTTGTATTTCATCCATCATCAATATAAAGCCACGTACGACAAATAAGCTGCTACTTCAACTTCTTGAAATTAGAAAGTGGTCAATTTGGTTTTGTCTGACCATCTGGGGACACCCAGGAGTATTTATGGACTGACTTATGTTCAAACAATGCGCCACCTATCTTCAAGTCGCTGCTCAGCGCGTAGTCTACAGGAAGCGTTACGTTTTCGTTTATATCTCGTATACCATGAGGCCCCAAGGCTTCTGGGTAATATTGACGGTCTGCTCTGACTTTCGCATTGAGGTCGCCCACAACCCAGAGATGTGTCTGTGCACATCTTGGGTAACAGCTTGTAACATTTCAAAGAATTTGTCTTTTTCATCTTTGTCGGCTTCATTTGTGGCAGCATTGCAGGCAATGATGGTCAGTTGGTGTGGTTTGAGATATATTGGATCACCAATAAATGTTCATTTGTAGGATTCCAGCTCGATACGCATCGCCTTCGATGCGCTAGGTTACATCGAATCTCCTACTCCAGTACGGTTTGCTGCAGGATCTCCACTAAAAGTCAGTATATATCCGTCGTCGAGTTTCTCTAGTCCGTTTCTCGTCCATCTAACTTCACTTAGAACAAGTATTTTCAGACAATACTAATTCATTTCTTTGAGAACTAGTTGGGTTCTTGAAATCTGGTTCATTGTTCTTACATTCCAAAATTCTATTTGGTGATTTCTTTCGTAATCAGAAATCGAGTCCGGGGGTGCAGGGGTCATCATCAAGGAGGTTGAAGCATCCGAGGCTATTATTGATGTTTGAGTTTCAGTTAGTTTTCCTCTGGGGTGGCCCCACTGGGTCCAAGTTTGGGTTGCATACCCTCAGCCCATCCCTCCTCCTTTTTCCAGGCTTGGGACTGGCTACTATGTACACAATCTTATAAATAATAGGTGAAGTGTTATTATGGACGCCACTACTATGTACACATTCTTATAAATAATAGGTGGACTGTTATTATGGACGCCACTGAATTGAATTGGAAGCGATAATAGAAAGTATATGTTGTTTCATTAGCTTTTCTTATTTGGAAAATTCTACTCGTGTTTGAAAAATTCTGAAAATTTGTACTTTTTTTCGTACTCGCTTCATAATGTCGTAAAACTCGATGCATTTTTTAGTAAGGCCAGGCTCAGTTAAATTGTTTTCCCACTTTAATTTATGAGGTGGGTAAATTGCTACATTCATCATCCTTGACAGTTTATTTTGCAAGTGATTTGTCGGATGAATCACAGCCTCAAATCACCTCTGGGAGCTGTTGTCTTTTGTTTCTGCTGATAAACTTTCATTAATTTATTTTTCGAACACAAGAGTACTGGTCTCTTAGTGATAGGAGAACGGCAATTTTCCTTTTTTTCAAAAAGCTATTCTCTTTCATTGGAATCAAAAAGTAAGCACAGTTAGGTTTCATAATGCACAGTGAATTAATAAAAAGAAAACTTAAATTTATATCTCAACGATGTTACTGATTTATGAATGGATCTTTACCTCCCATCATGTTAAATGCTCTGGAGAATTTGGTTTAAGTACATCCTGAGGGATTCTGATTTCCCGCTCCCTAGTGCATATCTGAGAACTCCTAGTTTGCCGCACAGTTCCATTTAGTCTTCAAAATGCTTGCCACTTTCCTCAAAGTGCTTCTCACGTTCCGCCACGCTTGGCATGCCCCACCTGGTGTGCATGCTTTCTGAGAGAGAGCGACCCCTCGATAATGTTTTATTAGATAGGTGTGCTTCAAATGACTAGTATAATAGTTAAACAAGGCATAGTACTTAGATTAACGAATAATTAGAATTAACCAATAATTAAATATTGCGTTTTCTAGGGATGCATAGTGGCACCAATCGGGGACAGGTGGTCATTTCCCCCCTAGATTTTATTTGCCTCTTCCTATATTTTGAAAAATAGATTTTGTGGATTTTCGGTGAAAAATACCCTTTTGTACATCTTCATTGTAAAAATGGAAAAACAACGAAATTATCTCTCCCTTGATATTTTACAACACAATTTGCCTCCCCCTCCCTCATGTCGCCAAAAAATTTTGCTGATCTGCACCGCTGGTGATAGGAAAGCTTCACTTTTTTATCTTTAAATATATTTGTGTTTTTTTCTGTTGATGTTAAAAAGTGAGTGGAATTAAGTGAGGTTATTGTAGTTAACAATGCTAAAAAGGCTAAATTAAAGGCTAAGTGACGTTATTCAATTGTGAATGAGTGCTATGCCCTCTCACCTCATAAGGCTCTAGAGAATTTTGGTCAGTTTGGTGTAAATAAATATTATGTTTCCTATATAATTAAATATTATAAATGACGTTTGCAATAAATATCTACTGAATGTACTGGTCAAACGGGGTGAGGCACAAGTGTTGTCATGCCGTTTTGGAGACCCTATATCGCAGACCAGTCAGCAACTAGATAATACCTGGCAGTCAAAATCCTTTTCTAGTTTTTTTTTATGCTGGCACAAAAGACGAAGATAAACAAGAAACTGTTAAAAGCGGAAAGAATAAGCTTTAATATCTCCTGTACAGAGCCAATCCAAAAAATAACATGTTATTTAAACAAGGCTTGCTGTTTATATTGAACTGAATTTTGTTATAACCCGTTATAAACACAATAACAAACGGAGTATAAGAAAAGAAGAAAAAAGAAAAGAGAAAGATGTAAAATGACAAATAAAAACAAAATTCATGAGATAAGCCCTCAAGCACGATAATTACCCAAATAGTCACCCATTTCGTTTGTAAAAACTCGAACATTATCAATTGGTCTATTTCCAAATAGGTTACAGCTACACCTTCAAAAGACAGTTGTGTCGTTTTAAGCTGTTTGTGTCGAATTTTTTAAGCTGATTTTTACCCAAATTTCTCCTTTTTTTAATTTGGCTCCCGTTATTACCAAAAACTGCATATAGAGGTGTTTTTAACTAAACAGTAAATTCTCCATTTTTCCTGTATATATAATTTTTCTAATATATATGTAGTTCTCTAAGTTCCACTTAAATAGATCCAATACTCAGATTTCCTTTTCGTTCTCTATCCTTTGCACTTTAAGGCTTTCCTAAACATTCTAGGATATCTTGAAAAAAACTAGTGAAAATGTTTTCACTCTTTAAAGCAATCCTTATATGAGCTTTACACGTCTGAAGTAAGCATAAAAACTTTAATTTTAAACTAAACGTATTCCGGCTTTGTATAGTTGACGCTAAGTCGTCCTAAATGTAAATTTATGCGATTTTCCACATCATACTCCTTGTAGAAACAGTGATATTTTTGAAATAACCAAGGGAATTGGAAACTTGTGTAGAAATTCATTCTCGCTTGGTTCTATTTTCCAGCAAGACATCTTTATTTTGTTTTGTGTTTCCATACCAAAGGAATTATGACGAAATTTTTACTAGAAGTTTATTGGTTGGGAAATAGTGTCTATTTTATTCAAGCTATTCTATAAGAATGTGTTTCTGTTTGCTGGTTACCTAATATTCACTACACATCTAATACTGAGGGTTCATACTAATTACCCTTATTGGGTGTAAGTTAGGTGAAACCAGGCAAATGTTAAACCTGACGAGAAATTTCCCTGCTAATCTCAAGTTCGGAAACTTCAAAATCATCCCCACTATAGAATGTCTGATATCAGAGATTTATATCTCCTAAGATTACCAAGTATCACAAAGACAGACAATATTTTTTTGGTGGGAAAAAGAGGTCATATAAGAGGTAGGCTCATTCTTAGTGGGGTGAGTGGAACAAGTCAACTTAACTTACTGAAAACTACAAGGTAAAAGGAAGGTTTCGCGTATTTCAATTAGAGTGCTTTCGGACCTGGGACTTTAGTTGACTATAGATGATCTACTCTCAACTGCAAGCATTTATGCGTAATTACGGCCGCTCTGATTGGTTTACCTTTGTATTCTATTTGACATTTCGTGGATTCTTTCACTGAGTAGATTCAGCGTGTTGTCACTTAAGAATGTTGGGAAGTGGATCCCAACATTCTTGTTAGGTGTCACTTTCTAGAAAAAATTAGAAAGGAAAAATCGATTAAACAAATTAACATTTATTAGGAAATAACGTGAGAAAAACACACAACGTCTAAAAAAAAATGAAAGGAAAATATGATAAACCCTAGTTACTTTTTTTCGACAGATCTGATATCACATTCTTTCATTGGCCTATCTATTGAATCTCATACTGCATATGCCAGATCTACGCTCAAACTAGTTCCTTCTTGGTCCCTAATCACTTCATTTTCTCTCTTCTATGAATATGTAGGCCAAGAATCTACTGCTGGTATGCCATCATAAACCTCTATTTCTTCTATAAATCTCTTAACTATACGCCAAAAGGCCCTAATATCCTCTTTTCTGTAATTTTTCTTTAGTTGCTCTCCTATCCTAATTTCTTGTTCTTTTTTCTCAGTCTTCAACATTTCCTTATACTTTTTCCGAATCAACTTATAATCCACCTATGCTGTCCATCGCTTTCCGTAGTGCTTCTAAAACTTCCTGGTGTTTCTTTTCACAATCATCATCAAAATATCCATTCTTAATATCACTCTTTATAATTTAACTTTGAACTTATCTCATATACATCATCATAAACTGATGTTTACGACTCCTCTATTTTTTCATCACCTAATAAAAGTAAACGTTTGCAATTCCTGCTGAACTTCTTCACTCATCGTCATACCCTGAAACTCTTTTTCTTTCTCTCCTGCTACTTTCAGTGCCTTTCTAATCTCTAAATCCTCATTTTCCCTGCGTGTTTTCTTCCTATCACTATTAGCCGCTAGTTTCTTAGAACTAACCCACTCAAAAAGTAGCCCGAACAGGCAAGTGATCTGAACCTGCCGCTGCCATCACCTCAAAATCCACACAGAGACGCCTAAGAGGAACATCCACCAAGATATAATCAATCACACAGAGACGCCTAAGAGGAACATCCACCAAGATATAATCAATCACACTTAGAGAAGTCTCTGAAAAACATATAAAATTTTTCACACCTCCACCCTTTCCAACTCTTCCATTCGAAATAACAAAATTTTCCTCACCACAAGAATCCAAAATTTTATGATCCCAATTATTTTTCCGTCTAGTATGGACCTTACTTGCCCTCGGAGGGAGTTTCAGCCGTCGGACTTTATGCTTAGATAAAAAATTCTCTGATACAAAAATTGCTACTCCACCGTAAGTTCGTCCATTTCTATGCATACAGGAGAGACAGACAAACATACATTCGATTTTTTCAGTGGCAGCTTAATAGCGCTACTTAAGTAAAGAACGATGTTGGCACAATGTATAATATTTTTTTTAGACCAGCGCACTTCGTGCAGAAGGAGTTGTCGAAAAAACTTCAAAAAGGGCTCATTTGATAGGAAATTGAAAGGGCTATGGCTCTCTTTAACAGTTGAAAGTGATTGGAGGGCAACCAGTCTCCCCCTCCCCCAACTCCTATCATTTCCCCAAACAAATCTAATCAAAATTTTGAGACAGCTCAGTGTAGACGGGAACATAATTTATACTTTACTCAAAAAAATAAAGATGCATTTACATTAAGTCTAATATACATATGCTGATATTTTATTTACTTAATACTTTTTTTATTTATCAAAGTTAAAAAAAAGTGTATTGTTTTTTCAGTGAAGTACAAATTGTGTTCTAGTCTTGAGGGTTGCCAGCCCTCGTCATGTTAGTTTCTGCTTGTTTTGAGTTTGACTCGTTTATTTATTGTAATTTCTGTTCGTTTTGGGTGGTGACTTGTTATAGTTTTATTCTTGATGTTTTATTCGAATTTATTTCTGCTCATTTTGGTTTAATGGGGTTCTTCACTTATCTTTAAAAAACTCATTATGTATAAATAACTTTTTTAAATTAATATCTATGTAAATGTGCAGCTCATTAAACTTGACCAGGTCTCAGGCCTCAAGGGTCCATTACTTCAACATTAGAAATGTAATCAAATATTCTGCGACCGAGGATGAATTTCTTCGTCCTTATTATTTACACTGCCTGCTGTATCGGTCAATTGCTTACAATTTTAAACCTTTTTCTTTGTAAATTCAACACATTTTTCTTTACAATTTGTTTGTCGCACTTCGTCTAGCCAGACTTTCTTGGTGAACTTGGATTTGAATTTTTATTAACTCATCTATTATTGATATTGCTCTGCTATAAAAAAAATCATTTTAGGAAGCGAGCAGCGATTGAAGCACCATATGAAAGGCTACCTCTCTGGGCTTTCTATTCTTATTGGAAAACTTGAGAGCTCCGAAGTAATATCCTGTCTTAGAAGATGTCAAGAGGGGCTTGAGTTGCCATCGTTTCAGCTTCTTCAACCTGGAATGCAGATTCTCAATAATAATGGTACTTTTTTTTTAGTTTTCCCCTCCTCGTAAGATTTCCGTAAAGCATTAAGGATATCGAAATGAAAGTCTCTACTGGACCCTTCATAGTTCTATGCATGGCTAAAAACCGTGATTCTCTAAGATTTGTCTTTTGGCTGTTAAAAATTGTGATGTTTGTAGGGCAGTACCACATTTATGTTCGTGTTGCCGCTTCAAGCTGTGAAAATAAATCAGCGAAGCTAATTACTTAAATTTGATAACACTTTACGACCGTAAAAATTCAAATATTCATTTTCTGTTAATGCACAGAAGACAACTGCACTTTCAAAGGAAAGCTATATTTTCTCAACCTGCTTTAATGCCTATGTTTTTAGCTGATTTTCTGGGAATTTTTATCAACGTTTCTTTTTTTATTTATTTGGTGCCCGCTACTATACAAATACCCCCGCAAATCCATACGGAGATTTTCTTATTACAAGTTTAATTTTGATTTTGTCCCAATTTGCTAAGATATAAATAGTTGTTTTGGTTTCCACCTAGCCATTTCAAAAAAATCAGACTCCATTTTCACTGTCCTTGGTACTTTAAAAGTCTAGGATAAGGGGATCTCGGCCAGGAAGAAGCATTTATTTTCCCATATAATTGTGAGCCGTTTTAGCCGAGTGGAGGGGTTCGAGTCCAGGTTTCGCTAGTTATTAGATTCGGAACGGGAGTCAGCCGTCTGACTCTTTGGACTCAGCCAGAGTTGACCCAACTCTAAATGGGTCCCAGGAGAAATCTGGGGGGAAACACAGGAAGTGTTGGATGATTTGCCCCCAAACAGGTATTCCACTCCTTGCCGAAGGCAGAGAATCAGGAGATTGGCCCGTACTCTACGCATACCATTTTAAATAATGTTGATTCAGTTGGATTAGTTTCATATTAATTAAAAAAAACAAGTTTTTTTTTCTGATGAAAGTAAAGAGCAAAGTTGAAACTAAATATGACAAAATTACTGCTTCGCAATTTATGTGACATATTTTTGAAAAACTATTTCAAATAAATTGGCTCTCGATATTTTGCCACTAGCGCTTTACCAAAAACACAAAACAGAATTAGGAGCATAAAAACACTTCAAGTAGCTTACAAAGAAAAGTATTAGTTTGTAAGTCTCTCAGTTGTCTTTACCGGCCATAAAATCAATAAGTGTTACCACACAAGTTTACTTCTCTGAAAAAACACAAACAATCATAGTCTCTAAATGATAGTTCTACTGCTCTTGTAAATAGCGAAAATATGAAGTAAATATTAAGTAATTGTCGGAAGCAAGGCTGTATACGGGGGAGATTAGGAGGTTTGAACCCCCCCCCCCCCAACACCTCCCTGCGAAATGTTTTCTGGACTCGTGAAACGGAACAAAAATGAATATAAACAGGTTTTCGACAAGTTTTAAAAGTTTTTTTACCTCTCCCCCCTCCTCTCCACACTTCGGACAAAAATAATGACCATCTTTAACCCTTACCCTCCCCAAACATTTTTTCCTATCGCCAAGCGATAAAAAAGTCTCTCTTAATGAAAATATCCGCTTAATATCCAATGCTCCACACATCGGAAAAAACTAATGACCATAGTTAACCTTTACCCTACCCAAACATTTTCTTCTATCACCAAGCGATAAAAAATTTTCTCTTAATGAAAATATCCCCCTAATATCTAATGTCCCCAAACCTACCTTTAAGTATAATTCCTCCCCCCTATCCCAAACTTCTTTAACATTTTTGTACCATTTTACTGACGGCGAACCATTTTTCTAATTTTGCCACTTCCGCATTTCTTGACTATCAAATCTATCTTTTACAAACGTAGCTACTATTCCTACCTTTTCTTTCATTCCACCATTTACTCAATCCGAAACCATTCAAAATTGATTTAAATTTGCTAGTCCGTGTACTTTTCCTTCTGTACCAAGCAGATCCGTAAATGACAACATAACTGGCCCCGTATTCGCCAATTTTTCAATTCTTTCGCAATATTTTACCATTGTAACCAATCTACGATTCCAATCTTACCTTATACTGAATTATTAAATTTTGAACTAAACACTAATTATCTTTTTAAATCAATTATATCCTATCTAACTTAATAGCCTTTTTCACTCCCCAAACTTCAGCGCCATAATGAAGAACTGCGACAACCCTAGAATCCTGTCCCGTCCTCTACGCCCCGCTCTTTACGCTAAAGTTTGACTCTTTGTCACAGTTCTACTTTTTAAAACATATAAAAACTTTAGCGTAAAGAGCGGGGCGTTGAGGAGACATCCTCTTTCATATACGGGGTAATTTCGGCTCGTTTTAAGTTTTTATGTCGCTCCTTACTTTCAGTCGAAAAACTTTTTTTTATTAAATTTAATCATTATCATAACACAAGAACAATACATCAGAATAGATATTTGTCGTTGTAAGTGTTTTAAAATGAATTAAAAACAGATAAACTTTGGAACCTGCTTAGACTGACTGCACAAAGTAAAATTGTAAATATTTTTAAATGAATGAATTTTCAAAATGAATGAGAAAGTGAACTTTGAAACCTGTTTTAACTGACTACACAAGTCAAATTTCATAGCGAAGGTGGATGATCCGCATAGACTCCCCAAATGATGCCGTATTTAAGGATTTTCATAATTATAAGTGAAAAGTTTGTTCTTAGTTATTTAATCTGCAGATATGTCATAGAAATTCCGGAAGTCAGCAAAAAAAAAAATCCACAGCCATACGGGTCAATTAATAGCCTCATACGGGAAATTAGCTCTGAAGTATCATAAATTTATATGTTTTTGAAATTAAGGTGGTAATTTTGTACTCTAAACGTTTTGTAAAATTCTTTATTAATATAACAATATAACGTAACGTATATTTATAATATATACAACAATATTATAATATAACAATATTTGTGCAACAAAGCATGAAAATAGAGATCCTACCCAGTGGGCTTCCTTGACAGAAAAAGAAAGGGAAAGAGGAAAGAAAAATAAAATATAACAATAAAAAAAAAGATCAACCTGATGCAATTTATCTCCAGACCTTGTAAAAGAAAAAACGAAAATAAAAGAAAGAAAGATGACACCAGCTTAGTACAAAAAACTAGAAAATAAAGTGTGTAACGCCGCCACGTTTGAAGTTTAAAAACGACTGAATATTTATAAAAACAGGGAAACGCCCCTAATTGTCATGTTTCGTTGTCTCTTTATGAGAATGCTTGCTTTCCATGAATAAAAACAAGCAAGAAAAATTCTCCATAAACAGAAAAATTGGAAGATAATAGACTCATTGGTAACGGACCATTTGGTCATTCCGCCTTTTTGGCCATATCAGACCTTTAGCAATTTCAGTGGTCAGTATTTTATCAGTGTCTTACCTAGCAATGGCAAGCTAGGGACTCTTTTTCATATTTTTTCTAGATTTGCTTTTTAGAGTTATATTTAGTTCAGAATTTAATCAATTGCTTCTCATAAGCTACGGGTGACACTTCCAATCAGCATGTATTATAAGAAAAATCCTTAGAAGAGTAGGTGGTGATATTCGAATTAACGGTTAGGTGATGATATTTCAATTGATTTTTGGATTTATCGATGAGTAATTCTGAATTCATTTAAATTTATCGTTTTTTTTTTTTTTCTTTTTTTTTCTATGTTTAGTACACTGATGAGCTCTAATTTGAAGCTCTTAAAAATGAAGTGACAGGCAATTTTGTTTATTTTAACTTAACTTTTTCAAACTCCCAAGTGTGCACACTTCGCGATGGTGTATATTTCTGGAGTTTTAGTCGGCCTGAGATCAAACTGTTTAGTGTCAAACATTGTTTTTACCGGCCGATATCCAGTATCTTATTTCCACTGTTAAACCTTTTATTTTGCAACAGTTGGAGGTTTTTTGGATACTTATAAGTTGACTAAGAGCTTCTTTTAAAAATGTATCCTAGGGTTATATTTTTTTTTGGGGAGGGGGTAACAAGTTTCTTAAAAATGACATGGGAAATTTGTTTATTTTAGGTGAACTCTTTCAAACTCCCAATTGCGTTCGCTTTGCGACGATATATATTTCTGAAGTTTTTGTCGGCTTGAGAACAAACTGTTTAGTGTCAATCAGTGTTTTACCGGCCGATATACAGTATCTTATTTTAATTGTT
Organism: Artemia franciscana; assembly: GCF_032884065.1. Taxonomy (NCBI): domain Eukaryota; kingdom Metazoa; phylum Arthropoda; class Branchiopoda; order Anostraca; family Artemiidae; genus Artemia; species Artemia franciscana. Next base: position 48,243,470 of record NC_088866.1, on the reverse strand, counting down.
AAACCTATTATTTGCAATAGTTGGAGGGTTTTTGGATATATATATATATATATATATATATATATATATATATATATATATATATATATATATATATATATATATATATATTTATAAGTTTAGTAAGCGCTTCTTCTAAAAACATATCCCAGAGATAGATCTTTCTCTTTTCTTCGGCTAACAAGTTTCTTTAATAGCTTCCTCTTTCTATCCGTTCTACAATTTTCTCTCATTAACCAGTTCCTCAACTCCTTGTCACGTTGACCATAAACGACCCATCTTTCTTTTCAGATATGACAGAGATTAGCGTTAATGGCGAAAATAAGAGCGAGATAGAGTCAATTGTCCGTCAAATTGCCTACAAAAATTCTCGAGAGTTTCCCGTTCCGGGGAGGAGAGGCGTTCGTCTTTACACTTCAATTGTTTGTGAATCTGGAAAGGTTATTAAGCTGCCACCGGTGGAAAGTGAAGTCATTGTCCAACCAGCTCTGGAGCCAGTGATTAGCCTTTCAGGTAATTAGAAAAAAATTCTAGCTTGAAGTCTCATAAATTACCAAGGCAGTGGAAATGGAATCTGTTTCGATTGGTTTTGTGAAAGGCCGTATCCAAGGGGAGGTGAGGGTTGTAGTTTGTTTTAACTGACACTCTCTCCTGAAATGTTTGTCAGACGCATAAAAACGTAGCAAAAATGTATATAAATAATTTTGATGCACTCCAAAGTTTTTTTAACCCCTCCCCCCTCGAATAAAAATACTGGATACGGCCCTGCTTAAGTGTAAACTTGCACAGCAATATGTAACAAACACTATGGGTAGCTTGCGTAACTTACGTAATGCGTCGTCGCTACTCCTAGAGCACATTACTGTGCTCCTCCAGATGTTTGTTGATTCTGGAGCTGTCCCAAAATTATTTTGTAGCCATATTGTTACGAACATTTAGAAAAAAAGGGAAAACCCCTAATTTGTGCGCTAGTTATTGCCCCATTACAGTGTCAGGAACTTTAAGTAAGGTTTTAGAACGTATATTACTTTCGGAGTTGGTGCGGAAATGTAAAGTTTGAGAACGCCAGTTCGGTTTTCGTAAAAGAATGGTTTGTGCGTTTGTGCACAGGCTAATGAATAAAATTATGGCAAAAGCTTATGCTCGAAATCTGCCGTTATTTTTATGTAGCGTCGATATCTCGGCCGCCTTTGATTCTGTTGTGCATTCTAAACTTTTCCTAATACTTTTAGACCAAGGAGTTAACCCTTATATAGTAGCTCTTTTGTCGTATTGGTATTCATATAGTTCAATTTGTATTAAACTATCGGATGCAAGTTTATCGTCACCTATACGCCTTTTAAAAGGTGTATGGCAGGGTCTGGTTATGAATCCCTTGCTTTTTGATGCCCTGATTCACACTATTACAAAGAGAATAGCCGGAAGATTTGTATTTGAATTTTTTGTCCTGGGCCTAATATGTTATGCTGACGACTTACTTATGATTAAATAAAAAAAAAAACTAATTTTTTTAACTGAAAGTAAGGAGCGACATTAAAACTTAAAACGAACAGAAATTACTCCGTATATGAAATGGGTTGTCCCCTCCGCAATCCCTCGCTCCTTACGCTAAAGCTTTTAATTGTTTTAAAAAGTAGAATTGTGGCAAAGAGTCAAACTTTAGCGTAAAGAGCGAGGGATTGCGGAGGGGACAACCCATTTCATATACGGAGTAATTTTTGTTCGTTTTAAGTTTTAATGTCGTTCCTTACTTTCAGCTAAAAAAATTTGTTTTTTTTTTATTTAATTTCTGAACGTTTTTGAATTAATGCATGTTTGGTTTTGGCTCTCCGCACATAAATTATTGAAATTTGAATATTAATCCTTTTTTTGGCTAAATGGCTTTCTCTTAGTTTTGATCAGACGATTTTGAGAAATAAGGGGTGGAGAAGGAGGCCTAGTTGCCCTCCAATTTTTCGGTTACTAAAAAGGCAACTAGAACTTTTAATTTTTAAGGAACGTTTTTATTAGTAAAAAATATACGTAACTTAAGAATTAACTTACGTAACAAACTTTCATAACCTTATATTTTTATTATGTATACGAGGGGGTTTGTACCCTCGTTAATACCTCGCTCTTTACACTAAATCGTAAGTTTTGTCCCAATTCTTGAAGAATGACCCCTGAATCAGAAAGGCCGTAGAATAAATAGTTGAAATTACTAAAAATACTTTAGCATAAAGAGCAAGGTATTTATCTCCTCCTAAATACCTCGCTCTTTATGCTAAAGTATTTTTAGAACCCCTCATATGCGGAATAATCTCTGTTCGTTTTAAGTTTCAATGCTACTTCTTCCTTTCATTTGAAAAAACGTTTTCATGTTTATATTTCATTGTTTTCTTATAGTAATGCTAGAGAATCCTGCGCCCTTTTCATTGAATTTTTCTTCCCCCATGACAGATTCCTCCAAGGAAAGATCCTCCAACATAGCTTCCTCTCCTCAGCCCCACCCCCAAACAAAATAAAATCCCCCTGAAAACGTCTGTACACTTCCCAATAACCATTGCTATATGTAAAAACCTGCTCAAAGTTTGTAACTTGCAGCCCCTCCCCCAGGGATTGTGGGGGAGTAAGGCATCCCCAAAGACATAGTTATTTTGGTTTTTGACTATGCTGAACAAAATGGCTATCTCAAAATTTTGATCCATTGACTTTGGGAAAGAAAATGGGCGTGGGAGGGGGCCTAGATGCCCTCCAATTTTTTTGGTCACTTAAAAAGGGCACTAGAACTTTTCATTTCCGTTAGAATGAGCCCTCTTGCGACATTCTAGGACCACTTGGTCGATACGATGACCCCTGGGAAAAAAAAATAAATAAAAAATAAAAATAAACACGCACCCGTGATTTGTCTTCTGGCAAAAAATACAAAATTCTACATTTTTGTAGATAGGAGCTTGAAACTTCTACAGTAGGGTTCTCTGATACGCTGAATCTGATGGTGTCATTTTCGTTAAGATCCTACGAGGGGGTGTTTCCCCCTATTTTCCTAAATAAGGCAAATTTTCTCAGGCTCGTAACTTTTGATGGGTAAGACTAAACTTGATGAAACTTATATATTTAAAATCAGCATTAAAATGCGATTCTTTTGATGTAGCTATTGATATCAAAATTCAATTTTTTAGAGTTTTGGTTACTATTGAGCCGGGTCGCTCCTTACTACAGTTCGTTACCACGAACTGTTTGATAAGCAGTGATGTTCACACGCTTCAAATGAACCTTGAGTTACTTGTAGAAGGGTATAGATCTGTTGGGGTGTCGGGTTGCTGTTGGGGATAGAACAGGGGAGAAAAAATACCAACACAAAAAAATATAAACAAAGTCCAAAAACGAATTTGAGTCGCCCACCTTAATAAACTCAGAACTCATTGTTCGGTTTAATTGTTGCTTAATTATTGTCGCTCTTCAAAGTGGCAACGCTATGAAAACGTACTGCCCAGAAAACTTATTTTGAAACAATCCAAAGAAGACTTGAATATTAGTGGTTTGGTTTTGAGGTATGAATAGACCTAATGTGGTTCTGCGAGGCAAAAAATGTTTTGATTTTAATGTCATTGGCACTTGTAAAATGAAAAGTATCGACTCGTTTTATGTGTAAGAGCACTTCAGCTGCTACCAGCACATCTTCCCACTAACGCTGTTTGACCATGTTAAGATAGTAGAGGTTTGACTAGTATTTGTGACTTAGGGTCTTCTTGTATCGACCTTTCCTCCTCGATCCTGCTGGTTATCAGTGGGAACCTCCCTTGGGAGGATAAGATCCCAACTTTCAAGGCAGTTGTTGGCTTAACACTTTGGCCAATAAAGTAATTATATTTTCTAAGTCCGCTTTGATATTCTCCTAACCGGTTTAAGTTTGAGAAGAGGATTAGGCGATTTCTTAATATATGTTGAGGGGTGACACCTCCTCTTTACCCTCAATAATACCCTTGTTAGTTCAAAGCAAAAGCAGAAAAGACATCGATTCTTCTATGAGACCGATTTAGCTGCAACTAGCACATCTTCCCACTTTGTCTGCTTCAAGCAGAGGTCTGACTAGTTTTTGCTGCCTATGGATTTCTTGGGTCAACATCTCCTCGATTCTCCTGGTTTTATTGAGAATTTCTCTTGGGAGTTCTAAGATCCCTAGTAGCAGTGTTTCCTATTTTAGTCTATGATCTGTTGAAAATCTATAGAAGAAATAGATTAAAATCCAGATAATAAAATCTCTCATACCTGCTAGTGACCAAAAGGTAATTTGCAAGGCATATTAGGAAGGCTTCCAAAGGTGTTAGAACCAAATTGTATCATTTCAGTTTAAGGAAAGTAATGGGGATAATTTGGAGTGAATAGTGTCTGTATTTTGCCCTTTTGTCCTATTGAAAAACCATAGTCCCGCCCTGTCTTTCGATTTTCTGTCATGTAGCTCTTCTTAACAATACAAAACTTTCAAAGGTGAAAATGTGGATTCAAATTAATAAAAGTTCATTTGCAAATCTCATTATCTTACAAAGAAATGGATTACAGAAATGCCTAAAGGAAGAATGATCAGACAGTAAGGCGGTTAGATTTACTAAAAAGGGAATATAGTCTTAAGACTTATTTGAATCCCAACGATAATTTTTTTTTCATTTTCAAGCTGGATTTTTCCAATTTACGAATGGATTTTAATCTCAAGTCGAGACTTTTCCGTTTTATTTTCCTCGTAGGAAATGCGAATTCTCTTCGAAAACAAATGGAAGAAGCAGCAGCGAAAATTGGCCCTTTCCTTTTTTTATTCCCTCTGGAATTTGGAGTCTCACATTATGTTCAGAGACATATCTAGGAATTTATTTTGGAGGGGTGCACAGTAACAAAAGCCGCAAAAAAACAGATAAGCTATATGAGAACGGCAAAATGCGCATGACTTTGATGGGGCTGGGTCCAAAGCCCATGCCACACCCCTTATATATTTTTCTGTTTTTATTGTTAATTATGGGGGTTGTTTGAGCTACCTCGAGGCTGAGCTGGAGAATGTACGAGAACTGAAATTGTAAATGGGAAAGCAACAAAATTCTAAAATCGTGAATGTGAAAAAATTATCATTATAACCTTGCTCTTTGAGAGGAGAAAATATTTTGTGACTACTGAACAAAGGATTGCAACTCCAGTGCACTAACAACTCTGCTAGTACGGCTCCTTGTGTGTGGGAGCCGTTTGACCAGTTTTCTGAGCAGAAGCAGTGTTTTATTTGAACAGTGAAAATAAAAAAAAAATTGAGACCGTTCCAAAAAAAGTTATTCCAAAGAATCGGTTCGTGCTGGAGGAATGATGCCTATTGCGGCAGTTGTAGATTGCGGAAGCTTCAGACTGTCTAACACTCAAATCTCTTAAGCTAATTTTTTACCAACTATTGCATGAATAATGTTGAAAATGGAAATGTTTTTTTAAGCCTCAAAAATAAAAGTTTAAAAATTGGAACTAACATTTCCCCTAAAATGCTGGATGAATCGACAAAAAAAAAATCTAATTTAGTTTCCTCTTTGCTATTTCATTCAATATGCTCATAACTTGACTTTTTTCAAAAAAATGAATATATAAAAAAAAAATTGCAAAACTTAAAACCAACGTTTTCTCCATCTTTATACCGAAATTATCCAAAAAAATCCAGCTCCAGATCTCTTAAATTACGACAGTTAGTCACGATTTCTTGACATAAAAAATTATAGTATTCGATAAAAATACAATGATTAGCTCCAAGGCCATATCCACGAGGTAAGTGGGGGCGGGGGCTAAAGGTTTGAATCTCTCCTCCCTCCAGAAAATTTTTTTCACTCGTAAAAAAGTTACAAAAATGCATATGAACAAATTTTTATGAGTTTTAAAAAGTTTATTTTTTATAGCCCCCGAAAAAATTACCCCCTCCCCCATTCCGAACAAAAATCCTGGATACATCCGTCTAAGCAAAAGTTTAATGGCAAAAATATGGTTCTAAAGAATTATGAAAAGATTGATGATGTGAAACAAAAAAACGATAATTATTCAGCAAATAAGGAAGAAGATATAAAACGTTATCTATCAGGCTTGTTAGAAACGAAATAGCAATGTTTGTCAATTAGAGCAGAATGGTTTTAGCTCTTTGCGAACGATTTTTCTGTCTCCGTTTGGTAGGATTTTTCTTTATTTTCTCATTAGCAACGTAGATTTTCCTTGAAAACTAATGGACTAAGAAGGGCATAAAAAACCACTTGGTTTTCTTTATATCTTTTAGTCGGAAATTAAGGGTTCCATGGGATCCACCTGTTTTCCATTATTAGCCAAGTTTCTAGTGTTAAGATTTGACAGTGTATGTTTGATGAAATTGAGGGTTGTCACTTTCGAAAATCGTGCACAACCAGGTTGCGCTTGCCACGCGTGATGGAAGCGTACCATGCGTAGCAAAACGAGTGGCCCTCCGAGTTTTCATACAGGTCGTAAAGAGTGGCAACCCTTCACTTTGAAAAAAAAGATAAAATAAAGTATATAAAAAAACAGCAACTATGGAACAGATATAATACACTGACCCCGACTCTATGGTATAAAGAAAGAAAACGATCAAAATGGGGTTTTTAGCCGAACAAACGATAGACCGAACAAAAATACTGCAGAAAACACAGAAAACGAATATTTCGAGAGAACAACCGCCTCTCATCTTCAGCACGAACAAAATAATGTAAACAAGGAAAATGCCGAAAAAAAAATAATAAGTGCCACGCGTGATGGAAGCGTACCATGCGTAGCAAAACGAGTGGCGCTCCGAGTTTGCATGCAGGTCGTAAAGGGTGGCAACCCTTCACTTTGAAAAAGAAAAAATTGTCTGAAGATTTTAGATGTATAAATATTAATTGAAAGAATGTAAAATATTTAAGACTGAATTCACCAAAGGTGATATAATAAAAAAAAAATAAGACATGAAAAATAAATAATTACGAAACGGAAACCTTAGACAACTTAAATTTAAAGAAGAAAAATACATGGTATATATTTGCTTTGTATAATCAGCAAGGTTTCATCAGCAGAAGTACAAAATTGACAGAAACCTAACAATGAGATTCTAAAAGCAATCCAGATGTGAAAAATGCAAATTAAGAAGTTAAACAACCGAAAAAAATGGAATAAAAACAAGAAGTTATAAAATAAAAGCAGATTCGATATGAAAAACAAACTAATATCTTGCATCTTTCATGTTTTTTCTTCTTTTTTGTTTTGAACATCGATTATTTTTTTTTTTTTTTATTCTGCGTTGACGACTCACTACTTACAGGTGAAAATCCCGAGAGGTTCCTCTTCATAAATTTCGTTGTTGTTTTTTTCTTTCTTCTCCTTTTTTGAGTTTAAAAATGAAAAATTAATTCAATCAGAACAAACTATTACAAAGGATTTGACCAGTGCCTTATTTTATGGATCATATCTGTCATTAATACCTTGGATCTACCCTCGTCTGTAGAGTCTCAAATGCTCTTTGGCTATTATACCTAAAGCCGAAGCTAATTAAGGAGTGAAAGCCCCCTCCTTATCTTCTTTAGATGTGTCTATATACAGCCTAAGGTCATTCTCATTTCCCCGCAGATCTTATCGTAATTAATCAACATGGAACAAGGATAGTCAAACTTAAGCTGGGAAATGTATTCCATCCAACATGTCAAGAACATGTGTCAAAAATGAGTGATTGAATAAGGAAATAAAGTTGGTTTTTGATAGTCTTTTACTTAACCAAACGCTTCAATTTTGAAAAGAATAGGTCTACTTCCATTAGGAAGAACAGAAGGAGGACAAGCGAATATCTTGTCCAAGGGCATATCCAGGATTTTGTTTGGGGAATTAGTTTATTCAGGGGGCGGGGTATAAAGTTCTTTACAGTTCATCAAAACTCATCAAAATTTGTTTGTGTGTATTTTTTTTACTTTTTTTAATAGTTGGACAAAAATTTGGAGGAAGGCTAACCCAGTAGCACCCTCCTCCTCCCCCCCCTGTATACGGTCTTGGTTTCGCGTGTATCGCAACAACACGTTCTAAGAGTTGAAAAGGGGAATAATTTAACCGGAAATTCATAAAGGGATAAATATTCTAAAATAATTTAAATCTGCTAAAATGTATTTTATTTATTCCTATGGCTTCCTTTACCCCTTTGCCTTTACTGCTAGATATAATTGACGCTTTCTCAAAGTCAACAAAATGATGAGGACGAACAAAAATATGCTCTGCCAACACAGAAACAAAATTTTCAGGAGGTTTTCTGTATCAGAGAGGCTTTCAGGAGGTTTTCTGTACCTGTGAAATTAAGGGGCTGGGTAAATCGTTCCAAAATTGCTGGTGATGTCGGTCAATATAAAACTTACCACAAGATTAAGAAACTGCACTCCACTCCGAAGATCACCGCGAGTTTTATCCTTCCCAGAATTTGGAAAACTTTTTACAAGTTTGACTGATTGGAATCAATATCATATTTTAAAAAAGAGTTACACTTTTTCTTTTTTTTTTTACTAAGAATGGAGGGTAAATTGAAAATTTTAGAATTCCAAAACTGAGATTCTTATAATTTTTTTTTCTCGGTTGCTTTGTCTATTTTGTTATCATTTCATCTACCATTTGGGTAGCATTGTAGAACAAGGGGTAAGAACCCTACAATGAAATAACTGCTCTTTTTGCTGATATTAGGTGGCAAGAGTGGAGGTGCAGATACCTTTCATTAAATTTTTGAAATTTTAATTTTTTAAAGATTTTAAATTTTAAATATTTTGATTTTTTGAAAAGTTTCAATTTTTTAATTAAAAAAAAACTGCTTTGAATGTTAAGTAGTTACAGCGGTTGACTTATCGGTAAAACTAAGTTTATGCCGAGGGTGAGAAATTTCTTAGGACGAATTCACAAGAAAACGTAGCTTTTGCTCCTCATCCAACCTGATGTCAGTTTTTGTTATTCCTGTTTAAATGATTGAGAAATAGGCTTATGACTCCAATGCTTGCCTCCAACACATTATGTAATAGTAAAGTTTTTGTATTTGCTATCATTGGAAAAATGGGAGTGGTAAGGATGATGACAATATATCTAGGGGGGGTTACAAAAAAGTTATACTAAGCGGCCCGTTTTCAGGCCACTCCATACCCAAAACGGATTGGGACACGGGTTGTGCGGATTATCGTTTTAACACACGTGCTTAGGTCTTTCAGAACCCGTGTTCTTGCTATCTTGGCGTTTGAAAATCCTGCGTCGAACACACTTGGAATCCGTAAAATGGAAATGCCTTAAAGTTTTGTTGAATTGAACACGAAGAATCTGGAAACAATTTTTGTCAGGTCTGCTTAACACACGCTTGAAACCCGGAGCCTGAGGTACCTAAACATATTTTTAGAAAAAATCACTTTCTTCAACTTTCTGGAGTGCCCAAATTTCAAGACAATTCCACCTTATGTATCTTCATAGCATTTACCACGCTTGCTAATATTGCTAATGGGTGAATCCACCCCCTCACCGAGGTAATATTGCAAACTAAGAAGATGTATGCAGTGACGATGTAAAAAGCAGAATAGCAACGGTGGTGGATATTTTCTTTTTGTTTTCTTTTTTTGCAGTTGTGCAAGTTTTGTGTCTATTTTAATATGCAAATATACCCTTTATACCTCATACTGTTGATATATAATTTCGTTCCTAAAATATTTTTCTCCGATATTATTTTATATATATTTTTTACAAATTGATTTTCCAGAGTACCCGAATTCAGAACTATTCTTATTTTTGTATCTTCTTCGCATTTACCCTCCTTACTAATAATGCTACCTAAAGGGGCGAATCTGCCCTTTCACCTAGGTAGTATTACTTACTAAGAAAGTGTATGCGATGAAGATTTATAAAACAGGAACAACATAGACGGTTGTTTTTTTGTTTTTTTTTTGCTTTTTTTTAAATTAAGCAAGTTTTGTGCCTATTTTAATATGTAAATACAGCTTCTATATACCTCATCATGTTGACGTATATTTTTGGCCTAAAATGTTCTTCTCTCGTGGGAATATTAATAGAGACAAGGGGGATTTACGCCATATGATGAAGTCTAAAATGTTTCTTTGGCAATATCCCTTAAGCCAAAGCTAATTAAGAATAGAGTGCTATTATGTTCGTCTTATTAGCCGTTGAGCCTTTGTACTTTAATTTCTAAAGGAATAATATTCCTGGAACAAATCTGTTCCTTTATTTTACAGCATTAATTAGACCTGTTATATGGGTTTGTCCCGATCCCTCCGCCAGAGAAAATTAAGGAAATGATAAAAGTATGCTAGTTGAACCTCGAAAAAATTATCCGTTGGAAAAAGAACTGTCTGGAGTATATATATATATATATATATATATATATATATATATATATATATATATATATATATATATATATATATATATCTATATATATAAAAATAAGTTGTCTGTGTGTGGATCTGTGGATGGATCAGGTGACGTCATGTTTGTTCGCATATGACGTCTGAATTATTTCACACTAATACAAAAGAAGAAAAAAACTAAAAAAGGTAAAAACTACAAAAAAAACTAAAAAGAAAAAAAAACTAAAAAAGCTAAAAAACTAAAAAAAACTAAAAAAAGGTAAAAATCTAATAACTAAAAAAAACTGAAAAAAATAAAAAAAGGCAAAAACTACAAAAAAAATAAAAACTAATAAAAAAACTAAAAAAGCTAAAAAACTAAAAAAACTAAAAAAAAACTAAAAAAAGGTAAAAAACTAAAAAAAACTAAAAACTAAAAAAGAAAAAAACTAAAAAAAAGGAAAAAACTGAAAAATAAAAGAGAAAAAGAAAACTAAAAAAATATGAATAAATATATATAAAAATAAGTTGTTTGTGGGTTATGTCTGTCTGTCTGTCTGTCGAGTGACGTCGTGTTTGTCCGCATATGACGTCTGAATTATTAAACATATATATAAAAATAAGTTGTCTGTGTGTGGATCTGTGGATGGATCAGGTGACGTCATGTTTGTTCGCATATGACGTCTGAATTATTTCACACTAATACAAAAGAAGAAAAAAACTAAAAAAGGTAAAAACTACAAAAAAAACTAAAAAGAAAAAAAAACTAAAAAAGCTAAAAAACTAAAAAAAACTAAAAAAAGGTAAAAATCTAATAACTAAAAAAAACTGAAAAAAATAAAAAAAGGCAAAAACTACAAAAAAAATAAAAACTAATAAAAAAACTAAAAAAGCTAAAAAACTAAAAAAACTAAAAAAAACTAAAAAAAGGTAAAAAACTAAAAAAAACTAAAAACTAAAAAAGAAAAAAACTAAAAAAAAGGAAAAAACTGAAAAATAAAAGAGAAAAAGAAAACTAAAAAAATATGAATAAATATATATAAAAATAAGTTGTTTGTGGGTTATGTCTGTCTGTCTGTCTGTCGAGTGACGTCGTGTTTGTCCGCATATGACGTCTGAATTATTAAAAACTAAAAAAAACTGAAAAAACTAAAAAAAGGCAAAAACTAAAAAAAAACTAAAAACTAATAAAAAAACTAAAAAAAGGTAAAAAACAAAAAAAACTAAAAACTAAAAAAGAAAAAACTAAAAAAAAGGAAAAAACTGAAAAATAAGAGAAAAAGAAAACTAAAAAAATATTAATAAATATAAAAAATATAAATATAAATATAATATAAATTAGCAATCAACAAAGCACCGAGACACAAATGACGACCGGGACACAGGGAGTATAAATGACGACCAGGACATAAGTAAAAAAAAAACTAAAAAAACTAAAAAAATGGTTAAAACTACAAAAAAACTAAAAACTAAAAAAAAAACTAAAAAATCTAAAAATCTAAATAAACTAAAAAAGAAAAAAAAAGAAAAAAGGAAAAAAATAAAGGAGAAAAACAAAACTAAAAAACGAATGTATATACAGACCGGGACACCGGGATACAAATGACGACCGGGACACAGGGAATATAAATGACGACCGGGACACAGGGACACAACTACAATGGGGACGCCGGGGGGCACAGGGGGATATAAATGACGACCGGGACACAAGGAATATAAATGACGCCCGGGACACTCAAAGAGAAATCACAGACTGGAACACCGGGACACAAATGACGACCGGGACACAGGGAATATAAATGACGACCGGGACACAGGGACATAACTACAAAGGGGACGCCGGGGTGCACAGGGGGATATATAAATGACGATGGCGACTCAGGGAATGGTCGATTAGCAATCACCATCAACAAAGCTCAAGGGCAATCATTAGAATCATGAGGTATAGATCTGAATACGGATTGTTTTCCCATGGACCATTATATGTTGCATGTTCAAGAGTCGGTAAACCTGACAATCTATTTATATGCACAGACAATGGGACAGCAAAGAATGTTGTATATTCGCAAGTTTTACGTAGTTAAAAACATATATATATATATATATATATATATATATATATATATATATATATATATATATATATATATATATATATATATATATATATATATATATATATATATATATATATATATATATATATATATATATATATATATATATTCACAGGTGGGACATAGGGACACAACTACAATGGCGCGTAACTAATATGGCGCGTAACGACTTACGCGCGCGGGGGGGGCTTGGGGGGGGGAGCGAAGTGCCCCCACCAACTAGGTGTTGGGTCGGTAAACCTGAGTCGGTTTAAAACATGTTCAAGAGTCGGTAAACCTGACAATCTATTTATATGCACAGACAATGGGACAGCAAAGAATGTTGTATATTCGCAAGTTTTACGTAGTTAAAAACATATATATATATATATATATATATATATATATATATATATATATATATATATATATATATATATATATATATATATATATATTCACAGGTGGGACATAGGGACACAACTACAATGGCGCGTAACTAATATGGCGCGTAACGACTTACGCGCACGGGGGGGGCTTGGGGGGGGGAGCGAAGTGCCCCCACCAACTAGGTGTTGGGGTGGCGCGAAGCGCCACCCCAACAGCTAGTATATATATATATATATATATATATATATATATATATATATATATATATATATATATATATATATATATATATATATATATATAATACTGAGCCCAGCACGATTACGCGGCAGGCTTGTGTATATTGACTCTCATCATTGCTTGTCTTCTAACCGCAGCCTCTTCTTGGTGTCATGGCGTCACCATAGTTTCGATACAACCACCTTGGCAAAAATACAAATTTTTCTTTAGAGTTATGACCTATTTAGATCATTTTTAGGCAATATAAGTCAATATATCAGTTTTAACAGAGAGAAAAAAACTATATAGCCAATTTTGAGGCCGGGCCCCAGCACAACTACGTAGCAGGCTTGTGTATATTGATTCTCATTGTCGCTTGTCTTCTAACCGCAGCCACTTCTTGATGTTATGGCGTCACCATAGTTTCGATACAACCACCTTGGGAAAAAATAAACATTTTTCTTTAGAGTTATGACCTATTTAGATCGTTTTGTGGCAGTGAAGTCACTATATCAGTTATAACAGAGAGAGAAAAAATAAAAACCGATTTTGAGGCCGGGCCCCAGCACGAGTACGTCACAGGCTTGTGTATATTGATTCTTATTGTTGCTTGTCTTCTTACCGCAGCCACTTCTTGATGTTATGGCGTCACCATAGGTTCGATACAACCACCTTGGGAAAAATACAAATTCTTCTTTAGAGTTATGACCTATTTAGATCGTTTTTCGGCAATAAAAGTCAAAATATCAGTTTTAACATAGAGAGAAAAAATAAATAACCGATTTTGAGGCCGGGCCCCAGCACGACTATGCGGTAGGTTTTGTGTATATTGATTCTCATTGTTGCTTGTCTTCTAACCGCAGCCACTTCTTGATGTCATGGCGTCACCATAGTTTCGATACAGCCACCTTGGGAAAAATAAAAAATAAATTCTTTAGAGTTATGACCTATTTAGACCGCAGCCACTTCTTAATGATATGGCGTCACCATAGGTTCGATACAACCACCTTGGGAAAAATACAAATTCTTCTTTAGAGTTATGACCTAGTTTTAACATTGAGAGAAAAATATATATAACCGATTTTGAGGCCGGGTCCCAGCACGACCACGCGGCAGGTTTGTGTATATTGATTCTCATTGTTGCTTGTCTTCTAACTGCAGCCACTTCTTGATGTCATGGCGTCACCATAGGTTCGATACAACCACCTTGGGAAAAATACAAATTCTTCTTTAGAATTGTGACCTATTTAGATCGTTTTGCGGCAGTAAAGTCACTATAACAGTTATAACAGAGAGAGAGAAAATAAAAACCGATTTTGAGGCCAGGTACGAGCACGACTACGTGGTAGGCTTGTTTATATGGATTCTCATTCTTGCTTGTCTTCTAACCGCAGCCACTTCTTGATGTCATGGCATCACCATAGGTTCGATACAACCACCTTGGGAAAAATACAAATTCTTCTTTAGAGTTGTGACCTATTTAGACCGTTTTTGGCAATAAAAGTCAATATATCAGTTTTAATATAGAGAGAAAAATATTAATAACCGATTTTGAGGCCGAGCCCCAGCACGACTACGCGGCAGGCTTGTGTATATTGATTCTTATTGTTGCTTGTCTTCTAACTGCAGCCACTTCTTGATGTCATGGCGTCACCATAGGTTCGATACAACCACCTGGGAAAAAATACAAATTCTTCTTTAGAGTTATGACCTATTTTGATCGTTTTGCGGCAATAAAGTCACTGTAACAGTTATAACAGAGAGAGAGAAAATTAAAACCGATTTTGAGGCCAGGCACCAGCACGACTACGTGACAGGCTTGTGTATATTGATTCTTATTGTTGCTTGTCTTCTTACCGCAGCCACTTTTAAATGTCATGGCGTCACCATAGGTTCGATACAACCACCTTGGGAAAAATACAAATTCTTCTTTAGAGTTATGACCTATTTTGATCGTTTTGCGGCAATAAAGTCACTGTAACAGTTATAACAGAGAGAGAGAGAAAATTAAAACCGATTTTGAGGCCAGGCACCAGCACGACTACGTGACAGGCTTGTGTATATTGATTCTTATTGTTGCTTGTCTTCTTACCGCAGCCACTTTTAGATGTCATGGCGTCACCATAGGTTCGATACAACCACCTTGGGAAAAATACAAATTCTTCTTTAGAGTTATGACCTATTTAGATCGTTTTGCGGCAGTAAAGTCACTATAACAGTTATAACAGAGAGAGAGAAAATAAAAACCGATTTTGAGGCCGGGCCCCAGCACGAGTACGTCACAGGCTTGTGTATATTGATTCTTATTGTTGCTTGTCTTCTTACCGCAGCCACTTTTTGATGTCATGGCGTCACCATAGGTTCGATATAGCGACCTTGGGAACAATACAAATTCTTCTTTAGGGTTATGACCTATTTAGATCGTTTTGCGGCAATAAAGTCACCATACCAGTTATATCAGAGAGAGAAAAATAAAACCGATTTTGATGTCGTCTTACCGCAGCCACTTCTTGATGTCATGGCGTCGCCATAGGTTCGATACAGCGACCTTGGAAAAAAATACAAATTCTTCTTTAGATTTATGACCTATTTAGATCGTTTTGCGGCAATGAAGTCACCATATCAGTTATATCAGAGAGAGAAAAATAAAAACCGATTTTGAGGTCGTCTTACCGCAGCCACTTCTTGATGTCATGGCGTCACCATAGGTTCGATAAAACCACCTTGGGAAAAATACAAATTCTTCTTTAGAATTGTGACCTATTTAGATCGTTTTGCGGCAATAAAAGTCAATATATCAGTTTTAACAGAGAGAATAATACTATATAACTGATTTTGAGGCCGGGCCCCGTTACTCGTCTCGCTTTTATACATTGATTCTCTTTATCGTTTGACGTGTAACTGCGAAACATAGGTTGGATACAACCACCTTGGAAAAAATACAAGTTCTTCTTTAGAGTTATGACGTATTTATGTCGTTTTGCGGCAAAAAAAAGTCAATATATAAGTTATAACAGAGAGAAAAAAAACTATATAACCGATTTTGAGGCCGGGCCCCAGCACGACTACGCGGCAGGCTTATGTAGATTGATTCTCATTCTAGCTTGTCTTCTAACCACAGCCACTTCTTGATGTTATGGCGTCACCATAGGTTCAATACAACCACCTTGGGAAAAATACAAATTCTTCTTTAGAGTTATGACCTATTTAGATCGTTTTGCGGCTACAAAAGTCAATATATCAATTTTAACAGAGAGATAAAAACTATATAACCATTTTCATGCCGGGCCTGGTTACTCGTCTCCCTTGTATATATTGATTCTCTTTATTGCTTGACCTGTAACTGCAGATAGTGTGAACATCTCCTTTTTGGTGTGAATTCAATTCCTACTTCCTGATAATGCAACAAAGATTCATCCATTTATAGGAGTTTTTTCTTCTGGAACACGTTGTGATTCTCACTGTTGCTTCTCTTCTTACTGCAGATTTTATTTGTGATTCGATGGATTAGTTGTGATAGTGGTTGTCGAATGTCTTCTAGCCACAAATTCCCCTTGCACTTTATTTTCGTGCATCATTACCTCATACTTTTTTCCATGCATTTTACTTCAGCTGTTTGGATTCAGTCGAAATCATGTGTTCTAATGCCTATGCCCTCTGAATATACCCTTAATATATAAAATTGGCATAATCATTGTTTTATTCTTTAGTTTCTAGTAATAGGGTGGGAAATCAACAATTTTAATGTTTTGTTTTTGTGTTTCCCTCTCTCTTTTTCTTTTTGTAGAATCTCCGCATTGTTCTCTCTGTTTTTTCCTGAGTACCTCTAATTTTCATCCTTTAGACACATCAGATCTTAAATTTAAATGCTAAATCTCGATTCAAGGAGAGTTTTTGAAGAAAATCAAAGCCTTAAGATGGAGACGGCGGAAAAATACAGTTTTTTTAGACCGGAAAAGACAAGGGTAGATAGTTAAAACAAAGTTATAATTCCAACCCGGAAATTGCATCTTTAAGGTACTTTTATTCCTTAAGGAATAGCTACTTCGATATTATTATGCTCCCTTTCTTAGTCACTCAGCTCAAATATATATTTTCTTAAATAGGAGGAGCATTGAGTTTTGGTCCAATTTGCTGTGAAGTATTATCTAATTTTGAGGACCACCTTTTGACACAGCTGATTTTAAGTTCCGACTAATGATAAAATATAGCCCTAAAAAATGAGTAACATGCAAAAAATTTGGTCTTCTGCTGTTTTTTTTTCTTTTTTTTTTAATAGGGGTCGCTACCTTGATTTCGGATGTCTAATCGACGTTTTTTTTTTTCCTTTAGACCCTAGCTAATGGTACGTTGCTCCTTTTCTTATTTATTCAGCTTAAGTACGTACGCACTTTTTGTAAGTGGGAGCATTTGGCTTAGGTACTCACTTAAGCTCGGTCTTGTGGAACCCCCGACCCTATTGTCATACCTAATGGATAGACTCTGACAAATTAGAAAGAATTATATTAGGGTTTACGCAGCCCCTAGTTCTTAGAGACATTTTTGGGGATTTGTCCTTTACTTGATATTTTAATGATAACTCTTCAGGACTTATTTGATTTTGGACTTGCTTTGATTTTGGATTTATTAATAATGGCTATTGTGTTTATTTGCTTATTTTTGATATGCCTAAGCTAGCATGAGCTATTTTGGTTAATAAAGTATCGTTTGTTTATTCAGTGTGAGTTCTTTATTCCCTAAGGAGCTGTGGAATATTGAAGTATTCACTAAGGATTTCAGTTTGAATAAAACATAGTCTAATGAGGGCTGAACTGTTGCCCTATCCGATGTTGTCATTCGTATGGGCCAAACAAAATTCAGGTTGTTCCTGAACGAGGTGGGAGGAGATCACAAGAAAGGATTAAAGAAAGTTGGAACTTCATGGGAGTGGTAAGGAGTGAAGCTTTAAATATATTGGGGTGGAGGAGGAGTGCGCGTAGATGGGCTTGCATCTGGCGGAATGCTACTGCAGTGAGCTGCTATAGTCTAATGAGGGCTGAACTGTTGCCCTATCCGATGTTGTCATTCTTATGGGCCAAACAAAATTTAGGTTGTTCCTGAACGAGGTGGGAAGAGATTACAAGAAAGAATTAAAGAAAATTGGAACCTCATGGGAGTGGTAAAGAGTGAAGCTTTAAATAGATTGGGGTGGAGGAGGAGTGCGCGTAGATGGGCTTGCATCTGGCGGAATGTTACTGCAGTGAGCTGCTAGTATTTGCAAATTTCAAAGTATCATGTTTATTTTAGGTGTAACGAATTTATCGTTAGAGTACAGTTACTTTGAGCATGGAGTACGTCTCTTTCCTGATGTTCAAATCATAGTTACAACAGAAGATGATGATTATGACGATGATTCTTTTGATGATGATAGTGAGGGTAAGTGTTGTCAATAGTTATAGCAATTAAATTTGGCATTTAATCGCTATAATCGGAATTTGATGGAGAAAAGTAAAGAATAAATCTTAATAAATTTGGGTGGAGGAGTAGTGAGCGCAGCTGCTTTGGCCTCAGATGGCTCTGTGCCGCAGTGTATTGTTAGTAGGAGGCTTAGTTCTCTCGGAAAGTTTTCACTTCAATTAAAGAAAATGTGTCTGTGAGATTCAGCCTTTACAGGGGGCATAGCCCCATATAATATTGTGCAATACCTATACTAATAAGTGTTATCTGGGAACTGTCTGTTGACTTTCGTATTTTACACAATTATTTTTCTTGAAAATAATTTTAAAATGTAGGCTACTGGGTAGATTATTTGACATCAAATTGGTGATGATTTTTTCACATTTTCTTTTGGAAAGAGTTTATCTTTGCTTTTTTTTACTTTAATTTCTTTTCTAAAAGTGCATCAAAAGGGCCTTATTTACTGATTCAGTTTCGTATTTTGTAGTGAATTCAAGGTTATATAAATTGAGCATGTATATACATTTATATGCTTTGAATGGAAAAAGCTTTGCTAAATGTTTTGGACTGTGAATCTATCTGAAATAGTCTTACCAAGTGGGTTAATCCATCAAAGCCATCTATTATATCCTCCAAAAGAGGACTTAAAAGATGCATAACACGTCACAATTCAGCTGGGTAAAATCATAGAGGAATAAGGACCCTCATGCTGTGCTAAGGGCGATAAAATGTGTTGCTAAAACTTTGAAAAAACCACCTTTTCAGAAAAAGGATTGTTCGGTCAGCTCATATCCAATTAGGATCCGGGAACAGTCTTATGGATAACATTCTTTCTGAATTTCTAATTTTTGATGGAAAAATATCCTTTAGCTAAGTGGATTATTGAAGATGTCACGCTCAGTGTCGTCTCTTTAATTTTTAACTATTTTTTGTTTTTCGTTTTTTTGGTAAACACAATTACTTAACTTCGTCTTTTTAGGTTAGAAAAGATCAAATTCTCTAAAGCGGATCGTGTGGCCCGTTTATTGGTATTTTTGTAGTATGCATCATATACAGACAATGCTACAACTGTTAGTTGTTTTGTAGTGGTTGGCATGACCTTGACGTGAAGTATTACAAATGATATTTGTTGGTATGAAATACAAATTGTTAAAATAAAGCACAAAAAGTTAACTTCTCTGTAATACTTCTCTACTTTAATTCTCTAGATGACCAATAAGAAGTTTAAAAGAGTAAAATAAAAAATTTTAAATAATGCTTTTCAAACAATTTTGTTTACAAGAAAGAAAAAAGGTGCTTTTTTGGTACTCATTTTGTTTAAAGACTAAATTGAAAGCGTGGGATAGCCACGACATTGTTTGTAAATATTAATTTGCTGATTTCTGTGTCGTGATATTTTATTTTTATTTTGCAGGGTAGCACTAAAAAAGAATATGTTTTGCTTTTTACTGCACTGTGAGCGTAATCTTGGACAAACGAATATAGTGAGTTCAAGTCAATGAAATTAGGGGGAGGAATAAAATGTTTTGCTTTTTAACTCATTGTGAGCGTAATCTTAGACGGGCGAATTCAGTGGGTTCACGTCAAGGAAATTAGGGGGAGCAATAAAAATGTTGTTTTTAGTTGTGTCAATGGAGGTGCTCAAAAAAGCCATTTTTCCTTGAAAGTACTCAAAAGATATTTTTCAAAATTTGGGGGGAGGGGAAGAAAATTCTTGAAGGTTCAGTTCCATGTCATTTCTCCTTTCTCCAAAAATATCTTAGGGGTTAATAATTCCCCTCTCCAGTTGACATTACTTGACGAATTAGATTACATTTTTGTAGATGTCTTGGTAACTCTCATTTTTAGCATCTTTATGTTTTTTCCTCATTTTAACTCTTCATTATGATCTTTTATCCTCTTTTCTCTTTATATTATATCATCTCCTCTTTATGCTATATCTTCTTTACATAGTATCCTCTTTCGTCTTCTATTCTTTAGCTTTACTTTGCAGAAGACGATGAAACTGATGATGAGATCCTTTCCTCATCAGCAAGAATTGACTCCTGTCTGGTAACCCTGAGCCCGCCTCTGAACCCTGATCATGAAATTGTTGCTCTACCTGAAGGTCTACTCCAACAATTAGGACTAAAAGCAAAAATGTCAACGGAAGGATTTCTCCTTAAAGGAACTGATAAAGCTTTCCGTTATGAGCAGGCAAGTTAAAAGCTAATGTTTAAATTATAAAGCAGAGTTACATCTTACTTCTCTTTATAGAATTTGATAAAGCTTTCCGTCATGAGCAGGCAATTTTAGAATAATGTTTAAATCGGACACGACAGTAGACTACAGGATTAACTTCTTATCTCTCCTTAAAGGAACTGATAGGCTTCCCGTTGTGAGTAAGCAAGTTAAAAATTAATGTTTAAATTAGAAAGCAGGATTAGCTCCTTATTTCTCCTTAAAATGATTATAAATACTTCTGCTATGAGCAGGAAAGTTAAGAATTAATTTTTAAATTAGAAAGAATTGCCATCTTATTTCTCCTTAAAAGAACTGACAAAGCTTTCCGTTATGAGCTGGCAAATTAAAAATTAGCGTTAAATGAAAAGGTAGAAATAAGTTTGCCATCTTATTTCTCTTTAAAGGAATCGAAAAAGATCTCCGTTATTAACAGTCAAGCTCGAAAATGCTGTTTAAATTAGAAAGTAGAAAACAGAATTGCCATCTTGTTTCTCCTTTAAAGAACTGATAAAGCCTTCTGTTACAAGTTGGCAAGTTAAAAATTAGCCTTTAAGCTAAAATATAGAAAGCAGGGTTGCTGTCTTATTTGTCCTTAAAGCAATTGATAAAGCTTCCCGTTATGAGCAGGCAAGATAGTAAATTAATGCTCAAATTAGAAAGCAGTATTGCGTCCTTATTTATCCTTAAAGAAATTGATAAAGCTTTCCATTATGAATTGGCAAGTTAAAATTAATTTTTAAATTAGAATGCAGGGTTAGCTCCTTATTTGTCCTTTTAAGAATTTATAGAGATTTGTGTTACGAGTAGTCAAGTTAAAAATTAATATTTTGACTAGAAAGCAGTATTGCCACCTTGTTTCTCCTTAAAAGAACTGATAAAGGTTTCTGTTATGAGTTTGCAAATTAAAAATTAGCATTTAAATTAAAAAGTAGAAAGCAAGGTTGCCATATTATTTCTCCTTAAATAAATTTATAAAGCTTTCCATTATGAACAGGCAAGTTAAAAATTAATGTTAAAATTAGAAAGCAGGATTAGCTCTTTATATGTCCTTAAAAGAATCTGTAGATTTTCGTTATGGCAGGCAGTAATTAAAAATTAATATTTAGAATAGAAAGCAGTATTGCCATATTGTTTCTCCTTAAAAAGAAAACTGATAAAGGTTTCTGTTATGAGTTTGTAAATGAAAAATTAGTATTTAACTTAAAAAGTAGAAAGCAAGGTTGTCATCTTATTTCTCCTTAAATAAATTTATAAAGTTTTCCATTATGAATAGGCAAGTTAAAATTTAATGTTTAAATTATAAAGCAGGATTAGCTCCTTATTTGTCCTTAAAAGAATTTATAGATTTCCGTTATGTGCAGGCAAGTTAAACATTAATATTTGGACTAGAAAGCAGTATTGCCATCTTGTTTCTTCTTAGAAGAACTGAAAAAGCTTTCCGTTATGAGCAGGCAATCTAAAATTTACTATCAAAATTAAAATGTAGAAAGTTGACGTTGATCAGATCTTATGTCTCCTTAAAGTAATTGCTAAAACTCTTCGTTATGAGCAAGTTAAAAACTAATGTGTAAATTAGAAAGCAGTATTGCCATATTATTTCTCCTTAAAGGAATTGATAAACCTTTCCATTATGAACAGGCAAGATACAAATTAATGTTTTTATTAGAAAACAGTATTAACTCCTTATTTATCTAAAAGATTTTATAAAGCTTTCCTTTGTGAAAAAGCAAGTTAAAAATAATGTTTAAATACTTCCAAAGAAAGAAGCTGATAGATGTAGATTCTACTACGCGTAAATATAGAGGAGTAGATTTAATAAAGGATATAGATGTAGATGTACATTCGTGAAGGCAGGACACCGGCCAAAATTTAATCTGCAGAAAGAAGCAAGATAAATGTAGATGCTACTACATGTAAATGTAGATACAGACAAATTTAGGTGTAAGGACGTCGAAACGTAGATGTAACAAAGGTATACCTAATTGTACTTTGCTCTGGATTCGAAGTCTAATTTATATATTCAAGAAAAAATAGAAAGGTGTCGACTAAATTATACGGCTTTGTGGTATCTATCATTGTGATATTTTAGGTTGTCTTTTCAATTTAGTTGTCCTTCCGCATGTTCTCTATCTTACTCTTCTTTTTCGAGATTTTTAAATCTGTTATTTGTCTTCCATAACAACTAAATATGTTATTGTCAGACTTTTTTTTATTTTTGTATTTATATTTATGTTATTTTTTTACTATCTATTTTCCCACCATTTATATTCTTCTATTTTTCAAGACTATATTTCTGTTTTTCTATATTTTATTCTAATTCTAATTATATTTTTTTTCTCATTTTATTCTAATTATTCTGAATCTTCATTCAATTCCAATATTTATTAGTATATACTTTTCTGATGACATAATGCAATACCTAAAATCCTTCTTCTTCTATTGTTTATTCTATTATTCTATTTTTCATCTATTGTATATTTTTAAATACTGTTAATTTTTACTTGGTTTTCCGATTTGTTTTAGTAACACTAAATTAGTTTTGAGAGTTAAAATTAAAGAGCCGTAGCAATTAGCTAGGATTAAGAAGGATAATTTTTATCCTAAGTCTGAAAACTTTATCTATATGTACAACCTTTTTCCTTTTTTCAGAATTTAAATAACGTATGATATTTTGTTGTCGTTTTTTCTTGCATATTTTATTTAGTTATGTTATTAAGCCTTTTTTCTATCATTGCTTTATTTCGTTTGTTAAAGAATTTCTTTGTTTTTGCAATTTCATTATGTATTTTATATACTCCTCAATTTTCAGGGAATAAGGAAATGTGGGGATTTAAAAGCCAGTGGTAAAATACTGAACAAAAAAAGGAAAAAGGAAACAAAAAAAGGAAAAATTTAACAAAACAAACGCTAACTTTTTAAAAAAAATTCTAATGAAATTTTTTTACATTAAATTTTACATTTAATTCACACATTAATTTTTTTTATTATTAAATTTTTCAAAATTTTACATTAAATTAATTACACATTAAAATTTAAAATTACACATTAAAATCATAAATATTACACATAAATATTACACATTTAAATTTTATCTTCCTTACCTGCACACCTTCCTCTGTGAAACTTCCTAGAGCAATAAGCATCCCTAGAAGTCTACAAAATACCTAGGAGCTCTGGTAGCTCTGGGAGGAGCTAACCTAACCTAGGAGCTCTAGGAGCTCTGGTTCCCTTTAAAAAAAAGTATTCCTTAGTGCCATTTGCTCAGAAAATGCTCCACTCCATCCCCATGCTCTCTACAAAGGGGGCACGCGCACCTACCTCCCGAGCCATCTTCGTCATATGAATCCCAGTAAGATAAGAAAATACTGTATAGCATGATAAGAAATACATACATCCTTGCAAAAATTTTATCTTTATTTATGTCTGCTTCTTATAATAATTTAATTCTTCTAATAATTTAATAATTTAATTCTTCTTCTAATAATTTAAAATTATTTATGCCTGCTTCTTCAAAATGAAAGAGAAGAGCAGAAAGTGGCAGGTATATGGAAAGTTGGCGGTATATCTTTTTGGATATGCTTCAGGGTCAGCCTAAAATTTCAAGTTGGACATCAAAAGCTTTACATTCTAATACCTTGGCTGTGGCCGGGATTCTTTTTTTTGGGAGGGGGGCAGAGAAAAGTTCTAAAACGCAATAAAAATGTGTTTGTGTGCATTTTTCTTACGTTATTATGAGTCGGAAACACCCCAGACACAGCCTTTTCTGAAACTCATTATTTTTCATTTTCTTATCTTGAAATTCGTAACCACCGTATTTCATAACCAACATACAATGTAAGTCTTCTTTCGTCTTTAATTCTGTTTTCAACTCCTTATTTACTGTCTATTTTTTATTAATATATAATTACAGGAAAACCCGTCTGCCTCCTTAAAATATAATAATTGCAGAAAGCGGGGGAATCCGTAAAGATGCCCCTTAGCCCCACATATGGGTTAACTCAGGATAGGAATTGGGTAATAAAACCGTTTTATTCTTATTTTAGGTACTCCGTCAAGTGACGTACTCCAATCGAAGGCCAGCCTACTATCTAACTCGTGTCTTCAAATTGATTTGTAGTGAATTAAACGGAAGATTTATCTCAAATGAACTCAGTTTGACGGTAAGTACAGCCCTTCTTGTGGGAAGTTAGATTACAGTTAAAAGTATATTGAATTAACTGAAGTTAGGTATACAAATCTAATTTAACTAATAATTGTAATTGATTGATTATTTAGGCTAATTAACCTAATTTATTCTAAGTGAACTAATTACCGTCCTGGGATTAGTACTTATGCCCTGGAGTGAAGCGGCGTAAATCGTACTTCCGCTTCTAAGATATTTTTAGTTAAACTAAAACTATTTAATATTATAACATAATTATAACTAAGATTAATTAGTTAAACTAACAGATTGAACCAATAGAATGATTAATTAAGTTTCGTTAAATTAGCATAAAATAAGTCATTTAATGAATTATACAAATAATTAACTAAATTTTATTAATCAAAATTTTTCAGTTTATTTAATTGATTTAGCCTGCCTAATTTTTAATGAAAGTCATTTTTCATAGCATGTGTACTACTGCTTAAGCAGTTCCGATTTGTTGAGCTGCTGGGTTGTTTTCCAAGCTCTGGGTGACCTGAATTTGAATACTAGACCTGATCCTTGATTATTGTAAATTGACTTTGCACAATATGGATTTAGTTCTTGATCTTTCAGAAAAAGATCGCTTATGAAACGCAATAAATGTATCTTTGGCGGGGGGGGGGCGATATTTACATTGAACGGAACATTTGTCTCAAATGAACTTAGTTTAACAGGAAATATAGTCATTTTTATTAGTCGTTAGATTCGAATTTGAAAAGCTTAGAAATAACTAATGTTAATTCTAATAAGCGAACATAACTTATGTATGGATTGTAATTAACTCATCTAGCGATCTGGGCCAATTAATATAATTTAATTAAAAGTGAAATAATTAAGTAATCTAAGTCATTTTAAGTAAGTAATCCTAAGTAATTATTTATAGTCGTTAGAATCTAATTACAAGTAATTGTAACTAGAATTTTCCTTGGACCTAATCGAGGGACAAGGCTGGGCTTAGAAGCGTAGTCTTACCTCTAGAAACCTAGATCAAAGATTGGCTTTTGACATGGGCGACCATGTCAAAAAAAAAATGCCATTTGTTCTCGTGCATTAAAAACAAAAACGTGCTCGGACTTGCGCTTTCGTCATGGATTCAAGCGGCGTAAAGTATGCTTTCGTTTCTCAGATTTAGTCACTTTGTGAAATTTCGCATAGTATTTTCGATAAGTTGACAACCCGATTGTTATAGAAAAGAGCATGTAGTAACAGATTTGCGCTCTGCAATTAACTATTCTAATTGAATTATTTAATCTTGATTCGTTAAGTTGAAGTTAAACAAATTAAATTATTTTTCCAGTTTATTAACTGACTGAACGATCCATTAGTCAAACTAAATTATTAAGTTAATTGACTGGTTAATCTTTTGGAATTGACTGAAGTTCAGTTAAATTGACATGAAAATGCAAGCAGCAACACGAAGCTCTGTTTCTTGGCTATATTTGCCTTGAGGGGTGCCATTCTTTAATTGCCTTGAGACAGGCGAGTTTCAACCATATAACCAAGTTTTCACGAGCGGCTTCTTCCGTTACACTGTCATTAAGTAATAATAGGCTACAGTTTAGACATTTTTTATATGTCTAACTTTCTTCTTTTTATTCAGTTGAATGTCTTACACCCAACACAAACAAGCCCTGCATCGTCTCGAACTACAAAAGAAATACCATCCGCAAAAATTATATCGCACAGACTCACCCCAATACAGCAGGCCAAATTGGAAATGGCAAAACACCATGTCGATATCCCACAGCCATTCTCTGATTTATATTATTCATCTCAAAGTGGGAACCTATCGCGTGGTATGGCCCAAGGAGCAGGTCAGTTTTTTTTTTGATTTTTTTTTTGTTTACTTTTTTATCGTTGTTTATTTATTTTTGTATACTTTTACTTTTGTATACTTTTTTTTGTATTGGTTTTTATTTGTATCAGTTTTTTTTTTCTTTGTATTGTTTTTTTTTTTTTTTTTTTGCATACTGCTAGTATGCTCACCGCAGCACAAGACCACTTCAGGCCTACAATTGAAGGAAGGAAGGCCTGCAATAGACAGGATTGGACCACTGTCCTCAGAGTTTTCAAGTAAAGGGAGGAGAGAGACTTGGATAGACGGGTGCCAAAATCTTGTCAAGTTTTGCTAAAATGTTTATTTAAGTTTCATTTTCGTTTTTACTTGTAACATTAAAGTCAGGAGCGTCCCGACCCTCTTTTCATTGAAGTGGGGGGTCGGGGTGAGCTTTGTAGATTTATTAGAATCATTGCCTTATTTTCATCGAGCCTTGCCTCGGTCCCCCAACCCTACAAAACTAAATATCTAATAAGATTAAATACATCATAAAGTACGTGAAAATAATTATTAAAGGGAAACTCTTCCCGTTCATATTTCTTTGCATTTTTTAAATGTTTGAGACATGTCAAGTCACCCTGGTCCAAAACATCACTTTTTTTTTTGCTAGTGTCAGTAGTTGAACAAGTCCCTCGTCATCAATCGTAGACCCATCAGCAGTTTGAGACTAGTCTTTTTTTCAAATTGGTGTTATCAACCAACTGCTGATGAGAAACAGTACAAAAATATAAAATATTGCTTTTGAGAGTTTACTAACGTGATCCCCCAGTATTTCGGCCATTAGCTATTAACCATGATACACGCCATCTGAAGTAATGTGTAAGATACCTATTTTATAAATTTTAATTTAAACATATTGAGAGTTTTTTTACCTTCTGGTAATTGTAATAACAGTTTCTTTTGTTTGTTTGTGGTTTTTTTTTTGTACCACAAGTAAAAGTGGAAGTAGAGAAGGCATTAAAGTTACAATTAAGAACATTTGAAGAGGATATTAACGTCAAAATTCCTTTGAATCTGAAAGATGCAGCTAGACGACACGGTGGCGTGATGGCCCGATAGCACGACATGATTGCATTAAAACTTAAAGAAATTCAGGGGAAGTAGTTGGTCCAGTCTATCCCTGGCTAACAAAATAAGGATGGGGCCTCAATTACGGATGAATTTAATGTAAAGGAGAATGGTTGGACATTTAGAAAGTGTGTTAAACTTTGAGAGAGTGTTAGGAAATGTCATAGAAAATGGTGAGAAAATTATGATTCACAAGGGAAAAAATATTTATTTACTCAGAAAGAGTATTTTGTCATATTGATAGGACTGAAAAAGAATATATCGAAGTAAAAAATAAGGCTGCTGGTGTGCAGGTATATTGGGAGGAGCTTCTCAAATATGGATGTTTACCAAGCTAGAGATAAGGTATATTTATATAGAAATTGCAAATACGATTTTGATCGTGCCGTCTGATTGGTGAATGATGCGCATGTGTCCTTGTAGACTCCCCCGCCCATTAACTGTTGAAAAGTGCCTCTTTTGGAATTTTTATTGAAAAATACCTTTTTTTTGACATCTTAATTGGAAAAAAAATAAAAATGACAAATTTGCCCCCCTAGGTTTTTAAAAATACATTTTGCCCCCCCTCCAGTAAACGTGTGAATAAATTATACATTGAAGGCTTATCGCCTTTTACTCCAGATATTTGTAAAGCGTCTTTTAACAGGGCCGTTTCTAATTTATCCTGATAGAAAAATATTTTACCTAATTTCTATCTATTGTTTTCACTATCTAATAAAAGGATTTATTCCTATTCAACTGTTATTAGTACGATTAATTTGAAAAAAACTTTCCAAAAAACGAGTCTTTCAAAGGAAAAGTAAAGAGCTCCATTAAGCCAAGAAAGAGCAAAACAAAGTAAAAAAATCTTCCAAGCGTAAAACTGCCATAAATCACTATTAATAAATGAATTAAAATCAAAACGAACCGAAATTTCAGTAAATAGCCAAGTCAAACTCAAGACGAGCAAAAATTAGAACACAATTTGCACTTTACTAAAAAAAAAAAAAAAAAAAAAAAAAAAAAAAAAAAAAAAAAAAAAAAAAAGACTGTGGATTGTTGGTTTAATCGAAATAGACTGACATTTATTCCTTAAAGTTTTGATACTTTTTTTATTTTTGAAAGTAAGAAAAGTGAAAAATATCAAACGTATTTTGTTTACAGTCCGGTCCTTTTTGAACTGTGCTAATTCTTCCTTCACATCCAAGGTATCACGAACTTTTTCATTATCCTCTATGTTTTTCTTGCGACTCTATCTCGGCTTAGCACATTCTCAAAATGTTCTGTTCATCTCTCTTTAACCCTTTCCTTGTCATTAATTGTGGGCCCGTTCTTATCTTTAATTGGGATAAGTCCAGATTGACTACTCCCTCTCAACATGTCAGTACAATATTTTACTTTTATTCCGCCTAGCTGTATCTTCCCGATCCTTGGCAATTTTATCCATGGCCTCCACTTCATATATTCGTAATTCATGTTTAAAGCTTTCTCCACTTTCTTTGCATTCATTTTGTTTTCATATGATTCACTTCACAAATTGTTTTCCTAAAGTTATTCCATGCATCTTCCACAATGTTAAATTTTAAACTCTCCAGTATAGTACTCAACAGTTCCGGGAAAGTTTCTCTCACATTTTCATTCTGGAGTCTACCAACATCATAGCTTCTCGGGAAGTAGTTATCCTTCCGAAATTTCCGCTTTAAATTTACCCCAGGCACTACCAGATGGTGGTCTTTACTCCTAACATCAATAACATAATGAATAAGGTGTGTTGTCTTACCATCACGTGAATGCCATGTTAACTTATGGGCCATTTTATGACCAACCATCGTGTTGGTTATAAATAGATTATTATACCTACAAAATTTCAACATCTGTTGCCATTGCTGTTTTTGAACTGTGTCTAATTTAACTAGGTTAAGATATTATCTATCCCTATTTCTATCGACCTGGGCGTTAAAATCTTCTAATGAAAACACCATATTTCTACCTGGGACCTTGTCTATTTGCTCCTGTAACTGTAAGTGAAATTCATCTGAGTCACTAGTATATCTCCATCAGGTGATTCTACAAGGGCATATACTACTATAACTGATAACCTGGACTTTTTAGTCATAAAATGAGCGATTAGTATTTTATTATTAATGCCCTCCCAGCCTAAACAAGACTTAGCAGCTTTCTTATTCATCATGAGCCCTACTCCCTGTCTATGTACCCCATCCTTCCTGCCTAAATATACAAATTCTATATCACCAAATTTCGTGCTACCTACCTACCTACCACGAACTGTTTGATATATTTATCTACAGTGGCCCAGGCCTTATATTTTGTATTTGTCAAATTTAATAAATTCCTATTATTCTTTTTTATTTGTTCTATTCTATATAATTTGCCTTAATTTATTAATAATTTGCTTAATTTTATAATTAGTTCTGAAACAACCATAATCCCTGTTGTGGCTAAATAATTCTTGAACTTGCTGTAAAAAAAAAAAAAAAAAAAAAAAAAAAAAAAAAAAAAAAAAAAAAACTCTAGCAGAAGGGCTGAAAAACGGGTATCTCTTCAGCAGGCATTTACGTAAGAGGGGGGAGGGGGGCTAGTAATTTGTTCATGCGTTGCATGAAACTCATATCCCGGCTTTCCCATTCAAAAAAATATTTAATTCCCCTTCCTCCAAATAAGGTTCTTCTGGAAAAAAATTGGGCGTGAGAAGTCTGAGCCAGCCACTTATACAAGATACTGTCTTTACCTGCTTTAGATGTTAATACTTATTCCCCGGATTTTGATCGAGGCACAGACGGAAATGTCTTTTAGTCCAGTAAAACTAGGGAGAAAAGGCTGAGCTTATGCATTTGAGCAACTGGCACCAGTATGTTCAGAAAAGTTTGCTCAGAAAAATATCCAAAATCGGCCTTGCACCAATACCCCTTTTTCAGGGAAAAGGGGGATCTCGAATTTATATTCATGTAATATTTTCTGAATTGAAATGTCGTTTCCTATCGATTCAAGCCTGGGGAGACCGAAAATTATATCAAAATCGGAAAATTGCATTACTTTGCAGCCCATTTTGACCCAAGCAAGGTCAGAGAGAGGTTAAGAAACAGAATTTTAATTTGTTTAGTATTTGATGGATTGAAACTTTGTTTCCTATTTACTCAAATCTAGGGAGACCACAAATGACGTCAGAACTGAATAATTCCACCACTTACTACCCCATTTCTACCCTATGCGAGGTCAGAAGGAAACAATTCCGTTTTTCATTCGAGAGATAGAAAATGGCATTAGAACTAGAGAATCTTATCACCAAGCACACCACTTCCACCCCAAGTGAGATCAGATGTGGTTAAAAAGCAAACTCAGATTCTTAATCTGCATGCCCCACTGGCATCACTTACGGTGGAAATGGGGTAACAAGTGATGCAACCTTCCAATTCTGACGTCACCTTCGGTCTACCCAGCCCCGAACTAATAGGAAACGACCCCTCAATTATACATCTTCTTAATAAAATGTTTTATTACACTATATTTTTTTTGTTAAAAGGGATATTTTTTCGTAGAAAAATATAAACAAAGCGCATTGATAGGGTTTCCATTGAATGTATAACTGTATAACTGCATAACTGAATGTATAATATTATTTGTAATTCATATAATATTCACAAACTTGCAGGTTCGTACATAGAATCAAGAAACAAGATAGGTTTGTAACCTGTGGTTTCACTGTAAGTGAAACTAAATTTACTTAGAAACCAATAATTATTAATTATTATTATATTATTAAGATTATTTTATTTATATGTTTCATTATTTATAAATATTATATAATATAAAATAATATATATATATATATATATATATATATATATATATATATATTTCATGTTTTTAACCTTAATATACCTTTTTGTGCCTTTACCTACAATTATTTCTTCTAATAGTTTACTATGCTTTTACCCTTAACTTCCGTTTACCTTTTCTATTTGCCTTTTCGTCTATAACCTTCTTATACCTCTAAGCTCTTCAGCTAATACTCTATGCTTAGAACAGCTTTGGCATCAGGAATCGCATTTTCTGTGTAAATAGAATTCCTTATAAATTACTTCCTGTCTAAATAGAAAAATTGTCACTCCTCTTTTTCCCCTTTGCTCTGGGTCTGTTCCAGAATCCAAGTAATATTAACGTTCATTAATTACAGTTGATGGGAGCGGAAAACATATAGGCAGGGAGACCAAACATAGGGTATTCAATTGTGTTGGCAGTCGCGGTTTGCCCCCTTAAAATTTGAATAATGCCTTTCTTGTATTTTTATTGAAAGAAATTGTGCAAAAATTATTCCCCTCCCCCTAAATTTTAAGAAATACTATCTTTTGTCAGTTAAAAAAATTAAGAAGATCTCTCTCCCCCCAAGGTTTTTCGTTAGTTAGTGCCTCTAACCGAGCAGAAATTGAACCTAGAAAAGTATGTTTTCTGATGTCACCAATATAGACCCAAAAACCTCCTCAAAATTGACAACACCTGCAGCATACTGAGAGGTTAGATTTTCCTTAAATGTTAGCATATATATATATCTATATATATAAAAATAAGTTGTCTGTCTGTGGATGGATGGATGGATGTGTCAGGTGACGTCACCTGAAAAAACTGGATTAGGTGACGTCAAAACTGAAAAAACTAAAAAAAGGCAAAAACTACAAAAAAAACTAAAAACTAATAAAAAAAATAAAAAAGCTAAAAAACTAAAAAAACTATAAAGGTAAAAACCAATAAAAAACTAAAAAAAAAACTGAAAAAACTAAAAAAAGGCAAAAACTACAAAAAAAAACTAAAAACTAATAAAAAAAGTAAAAAAGCTAAAAAACTAAAAAAACTAAAAAAACTAAAAAAAGGTAAAAAACTAAAAAAAATAAAAAATAAAAAAAAACTAAAAAAAAGGAAAAAACTGAAAAATAAGCTAAAATAAAGGTAAAAACCAATAAAAAACTAAAAAAAAAGGAAAAAACTAATAAATGACGACACTCAAAGAGAAAGCGACCAGGACAAAAGGAATGTTCGATTAGCAATCAACAAAGCACCGGGACACAGGGAGTATAAATGACGACCAGGACATAAGTAAAAAAAAAAAACTATCTATATATATAAAAATAAGTTGTCTGTGGATCTGTGGATCGTGGATCAGGTGACGTCACCTGAAAAAACTGGATCAGGTGACGTCAAAACTGAAAAAACTAAAAAAAGGCAAAAACTACAAAAAAAACTAAAAACTAATAAAAAAAATAAAAAAGCTAAAAAACTAAAAAAACTAAAAAAAGGCAAAAACTACAAAAAAAACTAAAAACTAATAAAAAAGCTAAAAAACTAAAAAAACTAAAAAAAAGGCAAAAACTACAAAAAAACTAAAAACTAATAAAAAAAATAAAAAAGCTAAAAAACTAAAAAAACTAAAAAAACTAAAAAAAGGTAAAAAACTAAAAAAACTAAAAACTAAAAAAAAACTAAAAAAGGTAAAAACTAAAAGAACTAAAAAAGAAAAAAATAAATGACGACACTCAAAGAGAAAGCGACCAGGACAAAAGGAATGTTCGATTAGCAATCAACAAAGCACCGGGACACAGGGAGTATAAATGACGACCAGGACACAAGTAAAAAAAAAAATTAACAAAACTAAAAAGAAGGTAAAAACTACAAAAAAACTAAAAAGAAAAAAAAACTAAAAACTAATAAAAAAACTAAAAAATCTAAAAATCTAAATAAACTAAAAAAGAAAAAAAAAGGAAAAAAATAAAGGAGAAAAACAAAACTAAAAAACGAATGTATATACAGACCGGTACACCGGGATACAAATGACGACCGGGACACAGGGAATATAAATAACGACCGGGACACAGGGACACAACTACAACGGGGACACCGGGGGAAACAGGGGGATATAAATGACGACCGGGACAAAAAAACTAAAAAGAAATAAAAACTAAAAACTAATAAAAAAAACTAAAAAATCTAAAAATCTAAATAAGCTAAAAAAGAAAAAAAAAGGAAAAAAATAAAGGAGAAAAACAAAACTAAAAAACGAATGTATATACAGACCGGGACACCGGGATACAAATGATGACCGGGACCCGGGACACAGGGAATATAAATGACGACCGGGACACAGGGACACAACTACAACGGGGACACCGGGGGAAACAGGGGGATGTAAATGACGACCGGGACACCGGGACAGGGAATGGTCGATTAGCAATCACCATCAACAAAGCTCAAGGGCAATCATTAGAATCATGAGGTATAGATCTGAATACAGATTGTTTTCCCATGGACCATTATATGTTGCATGTTCAAGAGTCGGTAAACCTGACAATCTATTTATATGCAAAGACAATGGGACAGCAAAGAATGTTGTATATTCGCAAGTTTTACGTAGTTAAAACCATATATATATATATATATCTATATTCACAGGTGGGACATAGGGACACAACTACAATGGCGCGTAACTATTATGGCGCGTAACGACTTACGCGCGCGGGGGGGCTTGGGGGGGGCGCGAAGCGCCCCCACCAACTAGGTGTTGGGGTGGCGCGAAGCGCCACCCCAACAGCTAGTGTATATATATATATATATATATATATATATATATATATATATATATATATATATATATATATATATATATGTATATATACTTCTTCACGTGGACGTATCCATTTCCGTGTTCAAATAGGAAAATAAGTTGCACAATTCAGTGCGTCCTCATATGAAGTTGACAGAGGATTGATTCACTATGTGGATCCATCCCTACTTGAGCTTGAAAACGAAGTTAAAACCAATTTTCGCAATGAAATTCCATTTTTTTTTCTCTGAAACTTGAAGACATTGTCCCCGAAAACTCCCCGAGTTTTTAAGATCCCGAATTTTAAGATTCGTAAGTGGAAGCCCTGACTTCTACACTTGTAATAATATAAATTTATCACTAATTGCAGTTTGAGGATGTCTTGCCTCAAAAAAGAACAAGAAGGCCTACAATAAAAAAGGAATACAAAATTATAAATAAAGAAGAATTAGTTAAGGAAGGAAGATTGTAGAGATTGATTAAGACATTTCTTTTGAATCATATTCCGAGATTAAACAGTTTTTATAGCACTTGGTATTAACCAAGTGACATATTGCAATCGCAAATTCTGTCGGTCTGTCTGTCTGTCGATCCCGGTTTTGCTACTTTAGGCACTTCCAGGTAAGCTAGGACGATGAAATTTGGCAGGCATATCAGGGACCGTACCAGATTCAATTAGAAACAGAAATCATTCCCCTATTTGACCATCTGGGGGGGGAGTGGGGGGCCTGTTAAAAAAATAGAAAAAATGAAGTAATTTTAACTTACGAACGGTTGACCAGATCTTAATGAAATTTGATGGTTGGAAGGATGTCGTGTCTCAGAGCTGTTATTTTAAATCCCGACCGGATCTGGTGACACTGGGGGCGGGAGTTGGAAGGGGGAAACCTAAAATCTTGGAAAACACTTAGAGTGGAGGAATCGGGATGAAACTTGGTCGGAAAAATTAGCACAAGTCCTAGATGCATGATTGAAATAACCGGAACAGATCCGCTCTCTTTGGGGTAGTTAGGGGGGGGGGGTTGGGGTAATTCTGAAAATTAGAAAAAACGAGGTATTTTTAACTTACGAACGGGTGATCGGATCTCAGTGAAATTTGATATTTAGGAGGATATCGTGTCTCTGAGCTCTTATTTTAAATCCCGACCGGATCTGGTGACATTAGGGGGGGGGAGTTTGGGGAAAACCTAAAATCATGGAAAACGCTTAGATTGGAGGGATCGGGATGAAACTTGATGGGAGAAATAAGCAGAAGTCTTAGATACGTGATTTAAATAATTGGAACGGATCCGCTCTATTGGGGGGGGGGGGTTAATTCTGAAAAATTAGAAAAAATGACGTATTTTTAACTTACGAAGGAGTGATCGGATCTTCATGAAACTTCATATTTAGAAGGACCTCGTAACTCAGATCTCTTATTTTAAATATCAACCGAATCCAACGTCATTGGGGGGGGGGGGACTGGAAATCTTGGAAAATACTTAAAGCGGAGAGATCAGGATGAAACTGGATGGGAAGAATGAAAACCTGTCTAAGATACGCGACTGACATAACCGGACTGGATCTGCGCTCTTTGGTGGAGTTGGGGGGGGGAGTTTGGAAAAATGAGGTATTTATAACTTACGAAAGGGTGACCAGATCTTAATGAAATTTGATATTTAAAAGAATCTTGTGCTTTAAAGCTCTAATTTTAAATGCCGACCAGATCCTTTGATATTGGGGAGAGTTGGAGGGGGAAACAGAATTCTTGGAAAACGTGAAAATTGGTCGTTTTTTTTTATCTTACGAATAGGTGATAGGATCTTAATGAAATTTGATATTTAGAAGGACATCCTGACTCAGAGCTCTTATTTTAAATCCTGACCGGCATTAAGCCTCTGATTTTCCTTTTAAATCAATCTATTGATTCTTAGAATTTTGTTAGAGCTCATACCATATGAGCTCTTGGCTCTTAGCTCTTCTTGCCTCGTCACAAGTGCCATATGAGCTCTTAGCTCTTATTTTCATAGGCAGCGCAATTGTGCTACAACTACCACTACTACTACTACCGATACTACTGCTACTACCACCACACTACTCCATTTAGATTATTAAGGGCAAATTTGATATAAATCAAAAGATGTCATGTGCATGCAAACTGTCCATAGAGGTATCTCAGAAATTGATTTGTTTATTTAGTTGGAACTTTGAGAGAATGCTAACAGGGGGAAATCATCTGACCAAAAGGCCATATGTGCATGCTACCATAATATTTTTATCACTACTAAATGTATTACTACTGCTGCTGCTGCTGCTAGTACAATCGCTATTACTGTTGATGCTACTAATAGTAATACAAATACTATTACTATTACTGCTATTACAACTATGCCTACGGATATGAACGTGAGGATTTTTTTTTTAGGGAAGGAAATGAACGTAATCACAACATACTATATGTATGCAGGTTGTCAAAAGGGCGTAACAGCAATGTCTTAGGAACAGTTCGGAATGTGAGGTTGAAACTAACATGGCTTCAAAAATAAACATTTAAATCTTATTGCGATTGTTTCTACCCATACTATTGCTACTGCTACAATAGATTACTACTACCACTATTGCTGATATCAAAACTAAGGATATTAATTAGAAAAATTGAAAAATATTGAAACTGTATGGAACTAAGTCGAAACATACTATACCCGCAAAGGTTGTTAAGAGAATGTATCAGAAATGCTTCAAGAACGGTTGATGGTATTAAGTTAAAACCTTTAGCGTGTGTTGACGGGGATGATGAAGAAATCAAAGGTGCTATGCGCATACTGTTATAAATCCTTATACAACCATTGCTACTACGCAAGCTTTGGGTAATAACGTGATGCTGTTAAGAAAAATTTAGGCAGATGCTGAACTAAATCAAAAAGCGTAGCGCCATTTTTAAGAGTTTAAACCGGTTTTAGGGCAAGCAGCCCTCCTTCCAAGCCCATTTGTTTTCCAAACACAGCCAGTCAAATTTTTTTGACAGTTATTTTGCTCAGCATAGTAGAATTGGATTTTTATGCTGATTTTACCCTATTATACCCTACTTTGATTATACCCTTACTTTAGAGTACTTTACTTTAGATTATACCCTACTTTAGAGGCTTCAAGCTCCTGTAACCTGAAATTAGATGAAAAAAAATTTTCAACTGAAAGTAAGGAGCAA
This sequence comes from Artemia franciscana, assembly GCF_032884065.1. NCBI lineage: Eukaryota > Metazoa > Arthropoda > Branchiopoda > Anostraca > Artemiidae > Artemia > Artemia franciscana. The sequence goes on along the minus strand of NC_088866.1, from coordinate 48,205,899 downwards.
TATTAAAACTTAAAACAAACAGAGACTATTATGTATATTTGGGGGTTTGCCTCGTCAATACCTTGCTCTTTACGCTAAAGTATTTTTAGTACTTTCAAAAGAGTTTTTTATTCTAATTAAACGGCCTTTAAGATTCAAAGGTCATTCTTAAAAAAAACTGGAATTATATTCAAACTTAAGCATAAAGAGCGAGGTATTAACGAGGGGAGAACTTCCTCGTATACATAATAAGTTCTGTTTGTTTTAAGTTTTACTGTTGCTCCTTACTTTCAGTAGAAAAACTTTTATTTAATTTTTGTTTTTTATTTGATATCAAAAGAGTGTGGGCTGTTTTCCTCGAGGGGGATATTTTCCGCGGGGTTGGGGGATATTACGGGAGGGGGTAAACGGCGGTTATAGGCAAGTAAAAAAGCTAATGAGATTAAAGGCAAAAGCACAATGTAATTATTCAGGTGTATAGAGATTAAAACGCAAAAGTATAGAGTAATAGCAGAAGAACATAGAGATATAAGCATAAGAAGGCCAAATGTAAAAGGCAAGTAGAAAAGTTAAATATAGGTTGCAAGACTAAAACAAACAGATAGGAGCAATAGAGGAGCAAAGCGGTTGAAAGTAAAATTATAGAGCAATTATAGAAGAGCAAAGAGGAAAATGGAAAAAAGGTCGATTGTAAAAAGTCAGTTAATACCAATCAACGGCAAAAGCATATATAGGAGCAACTGAGGAGCAAAGAGGTCAAAGGAAGTAATAATACACCAGCACTGAGGAAAATGCAAAAAAAAAGTTAAATGTGAAAGGCAAGTAGAAAAGTTAATAAGAAGTTAAAAGCAAAAGCAAAATGCAATAATGCAGGAGTAAAGAGGTTAGAGATAAAACCATAAACTAACGTTAGTAGAGCACAGATGAAAAAGTGTAAAGAGGTAAAAGAAAAAAAGCATACATCCATATACAAAGAGTAGAGACTAAAATAATTTTCATTAAAAATTAGAAGAAAAAAACTCCTATTTAATATCGCAATAGGATCTAAAAGATTTGTAAAACTATTCTAATTAAATTACTATAATTATAACTGAATACCGATGAGGTAAAAGTACAACAAGGTCAAATGTAAAAGGTAAGTAGAAACGTTAAATGTAGGTTAATAACATTTAAAGCTATAAAACATAGACTAACAGTAGAAGAGCACAGAAGTTAAAGGTGTGATAAGGTTAATGGAAAAGAACCTATAGCAGTATACTATGAGTAGAAGTCGGAAAATTTTTATTATTAATTAATTAAAAAAACTTTTTCCCCAAAAAAGGGCTTTTCAAAGGAAAGTAAAGTCAAATAATCTTCCAAGTGCAGAACACCACATAAACACCATCATAAATGAACACCATCCCACAGAACAATTCCACAGAACACCATCATAAATGAAACGCGAAACTAACATAAATTATTATAAATAACCGAATCAAACTCAAAACGAGCAAAAAGACAAGAACACAATTTGCACTTTACTGAAAAAAATATATTTTAAATGTTTTCACTTTTTGACTGTAAAAAAAAAACTCTTGAAACTTTAAGGAATAAATATATGTATATTACATTAAATAGACATTCCACAATCCATTGTTTGTTTTTTCAATAAAGCGCAAATTATATTCTTATGTTGAAGGTTATTTTAATTTATTTCTGCTCATTTCTGGTTTAATAGAGTTCTTTACTTTTCTTTGACAAACTTGTTTCATGGAAAAAGTTTTCATAAATTAATTCCTGATCGTTTTCTGTTGACAGAAACCAATTCGTGCATTTTTTTTATACTTATACGGTCTTTTCTATGAGAATCCACAATTTGGCTTGCTATTTGTACGTCAGCGAATTTTTTTTCATCAAATTTCAATCCTGACACAAATAATATTCTTGAATTTAGTCCATACCTGCTCAAGTTGACCTGAAAAATAAAATATTCTTTCTATGATATTTGATGGTGGCTGGTGTTTACCCCCTAACCCCCGTAATATACTCCCCATGGACAAACCTCCCCTCGTAGAAAATAGCCAACACTCTTTTGATTTGTTATAAGAAACAAAAAATAGAGAAACAAAAAAAATTATAAAAAACAAAAACAAATTAAAGTTTTTTCAACTGAAAGTTAGGAGCAGTATTAAAACTTAAAACGAACAGAAATTATTATGTATATGAGGGGGTTCGTCCCTCGTCAATACCTCGCTTTTTATGCTAAAGTTCGAATTTTATTCCAGATTTTAAGAATGACATTCTAGGACCATACGCTCAACCCTGGTCAATACGACCACCCCTGGGAAAAACCCAAAAAGAAAACAAAAAAAAATAAACACGCATCCGTGAGCTTTCTTCTGGCAAAAATATAAAATTCTTCATTTTTTTTTAGATAGGAACTTGAAACCTCTACAGTAGGGTACATATTTAAAATATGTTAGAATCAGCATAAAAATCAGATCCTTTTGATGTATCTATTGGTATCAAAATTCAATTTTTTAGAGTTTTGATTACTATTAAGGCGGGTCGCTCCTTACTTACAGTTCGTTGCCACCAACTCTTGCTTTTGCCTTTAATCATATTTTAACTTATGCACGTACCTTTTACACTCAGGCCTTATATTCTTTTACCTCTATGCTCTTCTACTATTGATCTATGCTTTTATTTTTAACCATTTTGCTCCTCTATCTATGTACTTTTGCTTTAACTAATTTGACTTTTCTACTTGCCTTTTATATTTGGCCTTTTTATGCTTATGTCTCTATGCTTTTTAATTTTTCTACTTGCCTTTTACGTTTAACCTCTTAGCTCCTCAATTATTGCACTGTGCTTTTGCGTTTTAACTCTTTTTAACTTGCTTTTCACATTCGTATTTTTTATGTTTTTCTTCTACTATCACTTTTTGCTTTGAAATGGCTGTGAAGATATTGAGCAGTAAATGTCAAGGATCGCATTTTTCGTGTAAATAGGATCTCTCTGAGATTACTTGCTGTCTAAAAAGAAAAATATTGTTCCATTTTCTATTTGCCATTTTCATTCTGGGTGCACTCCAGAATCCTAGTATCATCGATAGTATCATTAATTGATTGCTATTAGTTTCATTCTAAACGATGCTTTACAAGAAAGCCAGTCCCTTCTGTGCTTAGATTTAAAAGGAGGTAGCACTATAGGCCCTTGTGCTCTTAAAATCATAAAATGGCTTCAGTAATTTTATGGCCGCATGCTTTTGTGTTAAACAGGACGTAACACCTTGGGAAAAAAAATGAATAAAAATAACAATGAAGGGAATATGTTAAGGAGAGTAAATATTCCGACGCTTAAAAAGAAGGAAGTAAAAATATGATAAAATGAGAGTAAATGATAATAAATTAATTGGAATATGTTCACACATCTCTTGAACCCTGTTTAGTTATTAGATCGAAGCTATTCTATTACCTAGAATAAGAAAAGATCCATATTCTCTCTTCTTCTATTGTTTTGTGTTTCCACTCGTAAAGTCATTGCCTTTTATTATCTTTACCACTTTATTATTATTATAACTGAATAATCCTCTGCTTTTGAATTATGCTCTTAAATTTGAAGTACCAAGGACAGTGAAAATGAAATATAGTTAAATTTAATAAAACGAAAAAATCGAAAAGATGAATAATAAAAGAAATCAGTAATAATAATAAAAGACGTAAATAGTGGTAACCACGTAAAAAGGGTTAAAAAAGGAACTTCATATTTCAATAATGAAAGAATTTTCGTTTTAATAAAAAATTTAATCAAATAAAAACTAAAAAGATTAATAATGTAAGTAAATGATAATGATAATAAAAGAATAAAAAATTATTTGAGATAAATCATATAGCTATTGACAAACCACACTGGCTAATCATGAAAAAATGAAAAAATCGCAAAAATGAGAGAAACGAGGACAATAACAGTCTGTTAAAAAAAAGCAGAAAAAGTATTCAAACGTTTCGGTCGAGACCTTGGCTCAACTGTCCTCAGTGCAGAATAACGGAAAATAGAGATAAAAGTCCAAAGGACAATATAAAAACCAACCTCAAAACAAACACTGAAACTGTAGTAAGATTATGAGCGAAAAGGGTTACAGATGTCTATATTGTATAGTCTACTGTCTTGGCTGTTATCAGACCTATCCACCACCAGCCAAGGTAACCTTAGGATAGATATGTTACAATTTAAGATATTATTTTACAATTATATTTATTTTCGAAGACATGTTTATGAAGATAGTTTTGAAGCATTAAAGAAAATTGAAAAATGAATACAGTTTTCACAGCAGTCAATGAAACAATTGAGTTAAGCTGGAGCTTTTATTTTCATGTTATAGATACGGATCCGGTATCATTTAAATAAATGCCTGGATTAGAATAAATCCTTAACTAACGTGGTTTAGTATCGCTAACTCTCTCTCTCTCTCTCTCTCTCTCTCTCTCTCTCTCTCTCTCTCTCTCTCTCTTTCTCTCTTTCTCTCTTTCTCTCTCTCTCGCGCTTGCTTTCCCATCTTTTACCTAAAAATTAAAGATATTTGATCTTGTAGGTCATGCGGTTACCATTGTAGTAATTGTTTGTGCCAGTTTCCTCATATTGATGATAACACTCGGGGTTGTCCGTGTTCGGGCCGCCCAGAAGAGGGCTAAAGATGAAGCCAATGCAGAGTCTGAAATGGCATGGGATGACATGGCACTAAATATCACTGTGAATCCCTTAGAGGTTGGTTCTTTCTAAACTTACGTGAAGAAAGTTTATTTAAATTGACCCAATATTAAAGTGTCCAAGCCCAAAAAAAATGCTAGTTCTGGAGTTGGTGTTGCTCCTAAACGTTATTAAGGGAGTGCTTAGAAATTAGAGTAGGAGCTGGTAAAATAAACAAGCTCCATCTCTAGTAAGCCACATTTTCAAAACTTTATTGTTAAAATAACTCTATTTTATTGGAATTATTTTCATAAAACATTCAAAAAAACATTTTTCAAAGTTTTATATTTGAATATTGTAACATCCCTTTATGATTCATTCCTGTCAAGATGACAAATTGGATGATTTTACCTTCAATAGAAGAAGCAAGTATTCAAAGCAGAAGGTAGTTTGACTGTAATAAATTCAGACGGTTTGTTCAAACGGAATCTCTTGGAAAAACCTTAAGCGACGAGACGTTCAATTATTGTACTTCTTTTTTTATTCTTCTTTCAATAAAATATAGTGATAGTTTTTTTTTAAAACGAGAAAAACCTGGTTGCTTTTCGACGGTTCGTTAGAAGAGTGAAGCGCCTCCCATGCATTTGTCGGGGCTACTTTCTACTAAAGAAGTCATAGAAACTTGGGAGGGGGCTCATCTCATTCAAAATTGAAATTTCTGGTGTTCTTTTCATGGTTTAACAGTGTTTTTAGAGCAACCAGCGCCCCCTCGTCTCTCTCGGACCATTTTTGCCCCTTGGTACCTGTTGGAACTCTCCATGACATTGGATCATAATTTCCAGATGTGGATACGTATACAAGGATAAAATGGTCCATCCCACCATAGCAGTCGTTTTGCAAATTGTCCATTGTTTACATTTTCGGGGGACTAAAATGCCAAGGCAACTATATATTTTTGGAGATGGGAAGAGTGTTAGGGAGCCCAGAAATCGACTAAAAACAGGACAGTTAGGAACTTATGGCCAAAAATCTCTAGATGAAGATGATTTTATCCCTTTTTACTCTCAGTATTTATGCCAAATATTTTTTTTTAGCATCAGCCAACCACGGTTGTTATTGCTCTAGTACCAGAAATTAATCTTCTATATCTTCGTATTTGCTCTCATTCTCACATGTGTTGACTCCCTTTGCTCTCAAAATTTGTTGTTCTATCCTTATTTCCTGTTATTTCTCTATCATTCTCTATTTGCTTACAATTCCTTTATTTCTAGGCTTAATAATCTAATAAAAAAAGCGACCATGACAGTTGTAGCTCTAGTAGCTGAAGTTATTTTACACTTATTTAATCTACCATCAAGGCCGTATGAGGTTTACTGGGATTAACCTACCCCCCCCCCCCCGTCCAAAAACATTTTATCCGACTTGTAAAAATGCATTTAAACAAATTTTTTATGTGTTTTAATGATTTTTTTTATAAAAACTTCCCAAACAATATCCTGGATTCAAACTTGTCTACCATCATTTTCCCGTTTTTCTTCGTTTCTTGTCTCGCTATTTATTCTTCTATCATTATTTCTCTTCCTTCTTCTATTTTTCTCTGCTTTTATTAGATCTGTTGATTGCTAGTTTTTAGAACCTTATGACAAAGTGACTTTGACAGTTGTAGCTTTAGTACCAGAAACTACTCTTGTATATATGTTTAGTTTTGTGTAGTTGTCTCGTTTTTGTCCCTTCTCCTCACACTATTTATTTTCTATCCTTGATTCTATCCCTTCCTTTATTGTTGTCTGCTTGTTTAGGATGCCTTGATTTTTAGGCTTTAGAATCTTACCATGATAGGTATAGTCCTAGTACCCAGAAATGTTTCTTCTTATGTTTTTGATCTGTTGTAATTCTCTTGTTTTTACTCCTTTGTATTTCGCTGTTCATTTTTCTATCTTTATCTATATATATTCCTCCATCATTTTCTGTTTGTTTATGACTATTTTATTTTTGGGCTTTAGAGTTAGCAACCATGGACAAAGCTTAGCAACCATAGACTTAGCAACCATGACAGTCGTAGTTCTAGTACGAGAAGCTATTCTATATCTATTCCATTTATCAGATTGCCGTTTTTAATTCTTTTTTCTCTCGCAGATTATTCTTCCATCTTTTTTTCTATTTTTGTTTATCGTTTTTTTTTTGTGTATGACTCATCGATTTTTCGGCTGTAGAATCTAATAACGCGGTATTCGTGAAAGTGATAGCTCTAGTATCGGAAGCTATCCTTCTTTTTCTCTTCTATTTTTATTTCTATTCATTATTCCTTTATTTTGTGTTTCCAAACGCAAGGACAAAGTAAAATTGACAGCCGTAGCTTTAGTACTAGCTAATATTCTATCTCCTTGTAAATTAATATTATTCTCCATGTTGATTTCTTTTTGCTTGCTCTATTTGTTATTCGTTGTTTGTTTATATTTTTTATTCTATCATTTTTTTTTTCTTTCGGCGTAGTAGGTGCAGCACTATCATTAGGAGGGTAAGCTCCTGGTAGTGGTGAAACAGGGTACTGTTTCACTAAATAGGTGAAACAAAGCTCTTGAAATGCAGTTTTTGACTGCTAAAACCACTGCTTGCTTCATTGTTGGATAAATATACAAACTTACCAATGGACTTACACACTATCCAAACGAGAATAGCTATAGGCTATAATTGTAGGCTAGTATCTAAAGCCTGAAACTATCGGGAAAATCTTGGGATTGAGATTGTTCCCGATAGTTACTACCGCCTCTTGGCATGTCTTAAAAACTATCTTCGACTACTTCGCTCTGTAGTCAGGCTAGAGTAGAGGTGTACGTACATGGTTATAACTGAGCGGAAATTATGCCTGGAGGTGACCTCCCCCCTTTGATCCCTGATATGGTAGCTCCTTGGTATCATCCCTGCCAAAGGATAATAAAACTTGGGGTTCAGTAATCCGAAATTAAACCAAATTGTAATCTTACGGTATCTACGACCCTGGCCAGGAAACAGGGTTAAAAATATGCAGTAATGCGAAAAATAACGCACTCCAATTGCCATAACATGGTGCTAGCGACCAATCGGGAATTTCCACGACCTGTTTGCATAATCTACCAAAATAGTGATTGGTGGAAGAGAACGCAGGGTCTAATTTTAGTCTGTTAATAATTTGTTCTGAGCAACTGAGGAAAGTTGACTTATTCTTTGCAGTCAAAATGCCTAATTTTAATCACACAGTCAAGTCAGGTTAAAGGTGAATTACTTTTGCAATTTATAATTGTCTGCCATGTGATCATAAGAAATTTAGGGAAAGGGGACATTAATCTGACAAATACTCGGGTCAACCAGCACGCCTTCACTAAAATAAATCGCCATATTTACGTCGTTCTTTTCCTAAAAATGAAAGAAAAGCACAAAACCTGAAATCTTAAATTGTACAACTTCCGAATCTTCTGATATCATTCTCATGTATTTATTTCTTCTTATTTCCACTTTGTATTGCCCCATCTTTGTCTCTATTTATTCTTTCGTCCTTCTTTATCTATTTATGATTCGTTTGTTTTTTACGCATTAGATTATACCGATAAAGCAATCGAGATAGTGTTAGCTATAGTACCAGAAATTATTTTTCTTTTTAATATGCTTTCTTTCTCCTCTATTTATTCCTTCTCACTTTGCCTATTTATTATTCTCTCTTTTTCTGTCTATGCATTCATCTTTGTCTGTTTGTTTATGATTCCCTTATTTTTAGGCATTAGATTCTAATGAGAAAGCAACCATGACGGTAGTTGCTCAAGTACCAGAAGTTGCTGATGATTCGGCATCAGACAGTAATGATAGCAGTGATGATTATGACTTTGATGATGACGACGATGACGATTTTCGCGTTGACCATATCACACAATCTAAGGATTTAGAGTGGGATCAATCCCTCTAATTTTTATAACAATCATATTTTGACAAATCAGTATTTTCATTTTATTGTGTTCTTTGATCATTTGGTGGCAGTGTTAAGCTTGAATTTTAATTATAATTATTTATTAATTATAATTATTAATTATAATTAATAATTATTAATTATAATTAATATTAATTAATTAATTAATTAATTATTAATAATTATAATTAATATTAAAATATTAATTAATTATAATTATTATAATTAATTATAATTATAGAATTTTAATTATAATTATTTTAATTATAACTTAGAGACGGTTTAAGGGCGAATTTTTGTCATCATTTTGCCAGTATGTCTTTAGTGTTGGGTTTTTCTTCTTCTTTTTTCTTAGAACATTATCCATCCAAATTTTGAGTTCTTTATTGTTTTGATTGTTAGAATTTCTTTTATATTGTTAAATTTCTAATCACTGAAAATGTGATATTTCATTTTATTTCGTCCTTTGAGAATCGGTGTAAAGTTTTAGTTCAACTTGGTTTAACAATTTGATTTCCCTTTGTAAAAAAAGAAAGAGTTTATGTTTTTCCCACACATTATTTGGATTATTGTATCGTACATGATTTTGATTTAACTTTGAATGAATTTTAGTATAGTTTGATATAACGAGAAAACCTTCACCTAAATAATGAGAAAACCTTCAGCCACTTAAACCTGTCCATAGAAAACTTTAAATTACACTTTCAATAGGAAAAGAGCTAAAAAAAAAAAAAATTACTATCTCTTGCCTTCCAGGTAGTGGGAGAAGGGTGTGTGTAGCTATTTCCACGGGCATCATCTGAAGAACTCTTGCTACAGTGTATTTGGTTGATCTAAAGGGTGTAAATGATTTTTTTTTTTTTTTTTGCAGTTCATACCATAGGCCAATAAAACGTACCAAGGACATTTGGTACTTTTAATAGATAGATTAAATTTGGTATAGATTTTTTGGTAAAGATTAATAAGATTAATTTTTGGTATAGATTTATTTAAATTCCAAATGAGCCCAAATTTCCGAATTAAATTAAATTTCCGAATGAACCCAAGAGGGCTCATTCTAATGGAAATGAAAAGTTCTAGTGCCCTTTTTAATTGACCAAAAAAATTGGAGGGCACCTAGGCCCCGTCCCACGCTCAGTTTTCCCCAAATCAAAATTCTGTAACCAAATTTAATCTATACCAAAATCTATAAATAAAATCTATACTAAAGATTAATTTTAATAGATAGATTGACATTTGGTACTTTTAATAGAAGTACTTTGAATTGATCAAGTGGAAACTTCTGCATCCATATATCTTACAAAAAATAGCAAAAATGAATTCAGTTTGTAAGGATAACGACTTCCATATGCAGTGGCTCCCAGTGCCCCCCAAAACTTGAATATTAAGATGGCAGTTGAATAGTTAATTTATTTAATTGAACTCAATCATTTCTGGTGACCATCGTCTGAAATTAATAATTTTTCGGGAGTTTGAAATAACTAACTACTGTTTGAGTAGAATGCGTCGAACAAGGGTCAAAAAGGATTAATGTTTGGGAGGGGCACCAACTTTACTTGGGATACTCCCAAGGCTGTATCAAGGATTTTTCTTGGGGGTATTTTTTCACTCAAGGGTTTTTTCGGGGGGAGGAGACACAGAAAAACTAAAAAACGCATAAAAAATTGTTTATATCCTTTTTTGTTACGTTTTTTACGTGTTAGACAAAACTGTCGGGGGGGGGGGGGGTTCAAACCCCCTAAACCTCCCCCCTCTAAATATGACCTTGGCTGCTCCACTGGTATTTTTCGCTACTCCGCCCTATAATTAGTGCAACTTTCGACTGAGGGAAGGGGGCATATCCTCTAAAACTACCCCCTGGATTCGTCCCTGACGTCGAGTTTTTTTTGGCAAATGAAAGTAGCATTTGTTAGCATTACCATAGCACCTGCCGTAAAAAATACTACAGAAAATACGGGAGAAAAATTGTTGATCTTAGATATGAGGCTAGGTCACAGAAGTTTCTTAATGGTGCACCACTTAATCGAAAAAACGATTTAAATAAATGATTTTTTTCTCAGCATTTTTCAGTTTAAAAATGTGCTTTATTCCATTTCTCTGATATCTTATTAAATTATTACCTTCTTTACTCTTGGATCAAAACTTTGTTAGATTCAGGCTTCAAGAATTTAATGTTCAATTAATCTCTAAAATATTAACTTCTTTCACTTAATTAACCAAATTTAACCCCTTTAAGGCATTCATTAGTAGAAGCTCATTATAACTTGAGGGAAAAAAAGAGTTATAGAATGTTATTATAAACAAAGCGCTCAAAGAGCGGAAACTGCTTTTGTTAAATGACTTAATGACGCTCGATACTGTAAGGGTTAGTTTACGGATGTCAGTGTCGGCTGACCGTCTCAAAGAGAAAGCAAACCTTAGTAAATTTTCCCAGCACCATAGGATGCTTCCAAAGCAATTTTGGTAAAAATTGATAGGGGCTCTTAAATATGTCAACTATTTGAAAAGCTAATGAGAAGGTAGTTTAAACTAAAGGAACCTATAATCTTTTACTAATTGTTAAGCTAAAAGCTGTCTATCCAATGTGCATACAGCATAAATCTCGTATACTCAGAAAATAGTTAATTCAGAAGATAGCTAGAGACAGGAAAATATACAGAAATCCTTTAAATAGGGGACTGATATTTAGGGAGAGGGTATAATATCGAAAAAACACTGAAATATGTGAAGCATATTTCAGAGGCAATGCCTATAGTAAAGGCAATATGGCTCCAATTTTTTATTATTTATTTATCTTTTTTTCGCAGGGTTGTTCATATGGAAGAGGTCGCTTTATAAACTTCAGAGGGATCATTTGATTGGAAATCGGAAGTTCTAGTGCTTTTTAAGAATCAAAAGTGATCGGAGGGCAACTACTCCCCCCTCCACGCCTTTGCACATCACCCATTGTGAAGGAGGGCCAGTAGATCTTTACGTAGGTGGAAGGACAGTGCATACATAAATTTCCTAATTCTCTGTGAGCCTTCAAACAAATATTAATGGAAGTTTGGGGGAGGCAAAAATTGTATCATTCAATTACTCCAGAGAGTATTTTGGACTACGCCTTTAATATAGGTGCTATGGTGACAACGCCCTCTTACAGTAGACAACCTTTTTTACGTAAAAAATGCTAAACGCCGTTTTTCCAATATACATACAGCATAAATGGTGTGCATCCTGTGTACGCAAATTACAATCAATATGTTTAGCACAACTAGAAACTTCGAAACCAGTCAATTTATTCGATAATACTTCTTTTGATCTAATTTTTAGTGTTTTCCAGGAAGGTATACTAGAATATTTTAGGGTCTGTCCTTTCTTGAATTTCAAAAAGAAAATTCCGCTCTGTTCAATCAAAAAACAAATTCACACTTTCTTATGATTCAAGTTTTATTAAAACCGAATATATCTTTCTCCGGTTGAAAATGGGTAGTTTAAAGTTTTTTTTAATATTTTTGGGAAAGTAGGGGCTGGCTTTCAGTTTTCAGTTATTTATTCGGATCTGTTATTAAAGCTGTATAAGCTATGGTAAGACTGCCTTATCAAATCTGAGCAGTTTGACCAAAAAAAATGGACAACCTAGGGTTATCCTTTATCATATCGAACGACTTTAAATACTTTTTATTTGTCAAAGTAATATTTAATAAGTCTTACTTATCAAAAATGCGAATAATTTAATGGAACTCAATTCAGTGCATACTTAAATTTATATATTAATTTGAATAGCCTACTAGTTAATTACTAATTTTTTTATATTTTTCTTTTTTTATGTTTTTTGTAGTCTAACAGTATTTTTTAATGGGAAAAATGTAAATAAATCTGCGATCAGAGCTTGGATTTTTTTTTTAATATCTGAAACGCTGGGCAGTGTTTTTTAATAACTTTACATGCTCTTAATTGTTTCTAAAAAAAAGCCATTTTCTAGTATTAATTAAATGTAATTAGTTATTAAATCTGTATAATTCTGGTTCTTATTAAATAGTAGAATTCTAATTAAGTATGTGGTAAACATAGCTCAATAATTCAAAAGGTGTTATGTTTCGCGACATAAATCTTTATGAAATTACAAAAAAAAACTAAATATTGACAACAGTTTTACAGGCAATATACCAAAAATTTATTTATGGGCATTTGTTTATGCAAACGTTTTTTTTTTTTTGTTTTTTTTTTACATCAAATTTACGGCAAACATAGCTCAGTATCTCAAAAGGTGTTATGTTTCAAGGCATAATAACTAAAAAATGTGTTGTGGGCTTTTCGACGGTTAATTGCGACCTTTTTATTAAGATTTTTTGTTTCATAAAATAGGTAGCAAAAAATGAATATTAGAATCTGAAATTTATAACTATATTTGAGAGTAAGAAAGGATATAACGCTTATATTTATTAATTAGTACAAGATTCCACAGAAGTAAATATTTAGAAAAGAAAGTAATTAAATGTAATTATGTGATTGAAAAAAGGTTGATTAATCCTCTACGAATGGTTAATTAGTTTTATTTCATTTATCATGTGATATATGTTATTAAAAAATGGGTTTATTTTCTTCTTTGGATTAAAATTAAATTATTATTATTGCAGGAATATTACCTGTGTTTTTATTCACGTAGTAATATAATTACTTAACATTTTCCTTAGAAACATACAACTATCTTGGGAATCCAGTAAAATAAAGGCAAAGTGATTCAGCCAATTGATAGATGGCGCTGAGAATAAAAATTCTCAGTTTCACGAAAAATGTCTTATAACATTTTTGAAACTCAGCGGCCAAACTTAGGATTAACTAGTAAAGTTTTAATTACTTAGTAAATTAGTTTACTATTTCACAAATTATAGTTCAAAAATTTAAATGAATCTAAATTGAAATAATCATTTAATAAGTTAATTAATCCAACCTGAAGAGATTTCTTACTTTTATCAATCTTACTTTTTATCCCTTAAAAACTATAAGTGTTCGTTTGATTGTCCTTAAAATGAGTGCATGCTTACTTTTTCGGAGTTTTATTTCTTATGTTATATAAATTCAATGTTAATATAAACAACCCTTTGTAATCAAAACCCTTTATGTGCTTTTTTGATGGTTTTACAACTTTTGGTTGACCCAAGGAAGTGGTCATGAACCATGAGTAGTAAATTTGCCTCTAGATTTTCCTGGTACAAACTAAAGAACATTTTTGCCGGTTTCTAATGAATTTTGTCTCTCTTTTACTTCAATTACAAGTATTTTTTACTTCTTGGTGAGAAATGTCTCCCCTCCTACCAAATGACCTTACAGTCTTATATTGGTAAAACCTCAGTAATTGCTGAATCAGTTTCGATTATTTCAACATTATTCAGTTAATTTACCCCCCTAGAAGTGTAGGGTGCGACGGTATAAAATTTATATGGCCCATCTGAGTGCATTCCAAGTTGTTTAAGTCAAATAACTGGGTTTTACTAAATTACTAATCCGAAAATTACTATCTTTTCTTGATAGTGCAGGAATTTGACAAGAATCTGTGATTACAAATTATTTCAAGCTGTAATTTCCCGGAGTCAAGCCGTATACAAGGGGTTACCAAGTTTGAACACCCCCCCTCTGCCAAAAAAACAATGATATGATTCTCCAAAAAGTAACAAAATCCATTCAAAGGACTTTTTGAACAAATCATAGAAACAAAGTCCCCCTCCCCTGGCCCAGAACAAAAATCCTGGATATGCCCTTGCCTGGAATAGTAGTTTTTCGCTTTATGTTTTGATTTTGAAGGGTTTTACTGCAGAGGTGCCATTTGGGATGCAAACTGAAGAGTAAATGCCCTTTTTATTTTTAAAAGGCTTCATTGTGAAATAACAGAGGGGGAGTGAATTAAGGCTCCTCGGTACTGGGTGGTTCTGTTAGTGAAGTAGTTACACTTCATGTATTCTAATGAAGACACTAAATAAATACTGTAAATGGCTCAGTTAGATGAAATTCTACCAAATGTAATGCCCAGTAATTAGTGCTGGAGAGGGTTTCAATGTTTTCATTCTGTCTGAATTGTACGTAGGAAATCATTATAGAATGGGTGGGGGTCTAAATTATTTGTATTGGAGAGAGTACTGGTTTATTTCTTATTCTAAAAGCAGGTGAATTAAGCGGAAATATTGGGATAACACTTGGGAATCTCTTAAATATGGGTATGCTTTATATGCTCATTACTAAAATATGAGTATTGCTCTGACCCAACTTTCTCTCCAGCGCATGCATTAACATCCAAGTACCCAAAACTTTTTTTTCTGTGTTAAAGAGTGTTGGATGTATGTTTTTTTTTTACTAGCCTCAAGCCTCCCCCCCCCCCCCTTCCGGTGAAATAGCCTTAAATTAACAAAATTATTCCTTTTGTAAGGATTAAGATAGCTTTTTACGGAAAAAAAATTCGTCTTCACAACTACTAAATAGCATCTTTGTCGTCCTGCCATCTATTTTACTGTTTTAAACTTTGTGTCTTAAGCTTTTTTTCATCTAACCAGAAAACAAATCATTCCTGTTGCAGCAGCTATTTTTGAGCGTGTGTTTTGAATTGGTAATTAATTTGAATTGTAATAATGATTGTATTGTAACATTTTGGTGACAAATAAATATATTACAAAATAGGTGTAGAATGAAAACAAATGTATTCATGCCTGAAGATGAACTTTCTCTTCTTATTGTATTTTCTGCATGGGTGTTTGATCATATGAATTGATAGAAGAATCAGGCCATTCTTTGGGGAATATAAATTATTATCTGCCTAATTAAAGACACTAAAGCAGGACTAGGGTATAAATTCCTTCCCAGGTCTCTGCCTAACATTAGATGCGTGCATGTTGCATCTCTTTCGATTAGTGGTCGTTCAGGGTTATTTTAGGAGTACAGTTGAAAGGCTGTTGGGCTTAAGACCCTCCATCTAATCCTCTTTTACGTAAAGAATGGGTCGAAAAGAATTGAAACTGATGAACTGATAATGATGTTTTTGACAAAAAGAGCCAATGCTGTTTTGGGTCACTCGGCAAAATTATTACTTTATATATAAAAAGTACCAGGGACCTAGATTCGCTCGTTGAAAACAAATACAGCTTGTTATCTCTGTCGTAAAACAACTTCAATTCCATTCTATTTTGTTTGCTGTAGAAAGTAAAACCATTAGGGAATTAGATGTCAATGTTTTATTAACGTCATTCACACACACAAAAATATTTCCAAATTAACTAAAGCCCCTTAACAATTTTTTTTAAAGTTATGACCTATTTCGGTCTTTTTTCACAACGGAAAATAGCTGTATGTAAATTTTCAGGAAAAATTATAGTAATGTTTTCGAGAATATATATGTATGTATGTATATATATATATATATATATATATATATATATATATATATATATATATATATATATATATATATATATATATATATATATATATATATATATTTATGTATATAATCAATCAGATAGGTCTCGCTGAAAATTTGCAAATTGACGAAAAGAAAAATGAAGTTTTAATCCATGGCAAGAGTTACAATTTAATGCTCCTATTTTCTCCTTCGTAAAAGGGAGAAAGGATAGGTGTCCTCTTGAAGAAAGGACAGGGGAGACAATGAAGGTTTAAAGAAAATAAATTATTAGGATAAACTTCTGGAAAGAATACACCAAGAAATGCTCCTATTTTCTCCGTCATATTTTTTTAACATCAATTTATTATGTCTCTTACTTGGGTATTTTTTTATTTTGTAGCAACCTTACTACAGCCAAGGGGGCTATTTTCTCTCACTCAAATGAGTAATGGTGCTAGATTGATTTTATAAAACTTCGATTTCATTTAGTCTTCTCTCTTTGGTCCAGTAAATTTGTCTTGGGGATAGAAACTAACATGGTTAACGTCGGTCTGAACTCAGATCACGTTGGGATGCTGATCAAATCAGATCAAATGATCATGATCATGATTTGATCAGATCATGATCAAATGATCAAACAGACTGCTTTGCTACTGCATCAAATAGGATCCTTGAACCAACATCGAGGTGACTAACTCTTTTGTCGATTTGAACTCTCAAAAAGTGAAACAAGGATTAAAGGAATACTCAAGACAAAAAAAAAACACATATTTCAAATCTTGGGGGGAGTATTTTCATCTTTTTTTAGCACAAAAGGTCTTTTTCCGTAATCCAAAATTAAGATGGATTTTTTTTAATTTCCTTTGATAATGCCTCTATTATAGCTCCTCAAGAGAAAGTTTCACGGTTGCTGATCGTAGTATATAACAATTTTTCAAACATAATTAAACTGAGAAGCATAGACTACCTTATTAAGCATAGAAAACGATATTATTTAATCACTTTTTGGCAGACTTAGCCTTTTAACGAATCAAAATATTTATGCAAGCATACTGAACGAGGCTGACCTAAAGTTTACAAGTTATTCTTTAAATTCTCGAAATTCTTTAAAACATTTCCTATGCCAGTCTATCCTACTCTTATCCCTTCGTGAGTATATGCCCTTCCCATAATTTCTTGTGTACAGGCCCCTCCCCTAATGAGAAGCTCCCCTTTAAAAAATCCTTCCTCATAAAATACACTCCCGTCAAAACATTATTTTGGGCAATTCCATTCTCACTGAATTTTAGGACATAAAAATGAAAATTACAACATAAAAATGTGTACAGTAGAACAATTGTAAGTTACAGTTATTTTTAAACAGTATATTCTTTATTTTGTTTTGATGTTTCAAAGCATGAATCGAATATTTATCAATGTAGACCCACTGCTGATATGGAAACTAAACTTTTATTAGATCAAGCACCTGCGAATCCATACAACATCCACTGAGTTACATTTTCAGAAGGAAAAGCAATCATGGAAGTCGTTGATATTAAAATATATGCTAATATATAATTGTATCATAATATAAAAATAAGAAATTAAAACATGTTTCAATACAATTCAAAAATGTAAAGTTTTAGTACGTTGACTGTAATCTTCATTGCTATAATTAAGCTTAGAAGTCAGGGTGGCTGATTTCCATATTCAGTACAGTACATTCTAAAGTAACGCACGGGTGCTGAAAGCACATTTTTACTAAATTTATATTTAGCGCTGCAGGCTTATCTGATTTTGCTCTATTGCCCCTTGCTTCTTAAAGTATTAGGATTTAAGTCTTTAAGTCTGATTGAAATAATTGAAAATATCTAGGAATAGCAGAAAGAAAGGCAACGTATAAAACTGCTTATTCATTCTATTCAGAAATTCTTGCTATGTATAAATTGGATGAATTGACTAAAGAAAAAATGATTGAACGAAAAATGAGTTAAACAAGACATTACAGTTTTTCCTTGTGAAAAATTTATGAAACAAATGAAATTAAATGGTTAAAAATATTACATAATGTCTGTAAAAGTCAAGACATAAATAAAACCCCTCTTACCTTCCATCCTTTAATTTTGATTGTTTAATAATTGCTCTATTTGTGCTCATTTTCTGTTCGCTTCATCCTTTTATTAAAAAGGTCATATAGTTTCTTTTCACAATTCGAACAAAGATGACGCATACAGCCTGCATCTCTGCAGAAAATGACACACCAATTTTTCGTGAGTTTCTCGAAGATTCAGTCTGTATTCAACCCGGAGAAACTTAGTACAGCAAAAGAATGATTTTTTTTTTTTTGCTTATCATTTAATTATTAATTTTATAGATAAGACCCCAAAAATTATTTAATAAGAATAGTATAAATAATTTATGCGTGTTTGTTTTCTTTTCTTAATAAATGTATATCTCATATCCAATAGAATAACAATTTATATACAATAGAATAAAGAATTAAAAAGCAATTGAATTATTAGATAGGGTTAGAAAAATATTTCTTTACTGAGTTATCCAAATATTTATTCAAAGAATACTTTAAAATTACTGGATTCAATAAATTTTTAATGTTCAATAGATAAGATTAATATAATATATACATAAACTAAAAATTAAATGAAAATATTTTTTTTTTTTTATTTCAAAACCCCTCCCTCAGACTGTTATCCATACTTATTTTCTTATGTTTTTTTGTTGGTGATCTCACATCAGCCTGGGTTCTGAGGAAACCCCGCAGGGTATTATGTTTAGACGGAAGCTGGTTACTTCTTACTCCTTGATCTGGGGCCAAGATCGTATTGACATCATCGACTGCTAAACGAGGTAACAGTCAGAGTCGGACTGCTGGGTTGCAACCAATGATCAATCAAACGCTTTACTAATTCGGCCATGCTGGCCAGTAAGTACATTTTATCCAATCTTTTTATGTTTCATTTGACATGTAGAACCACTAAAATGTTGCAGGCTTCCAAAATTGAACCTCAAACCTTTCTCTTCCGAGTAAAGGGCTCTAACCATTTGCACTACCGGAGACTTGTTAAAAGTTAGACAGAGACTATTTTTTTAGATAAGTTATTTCCGATTTATAATTTTGTGAAGTAAAATAATCAGCTAATGGGGAAATTTTTAAGCGAAATGAAAATGGAAAATAAATATAATCAAAATATTAGGAAAGAAGATTTAGACGTTGGAGTGACATATAAAATTATGCACCTGATTGTGAAAAGAAATGTAAAAAAATTAGATAAAGGTAAGATTTTAAAGGCTATTGAAAGAAAAGAGAAAGATAATAGTGATTATCTATATATTGATGTGAAACTCTCCATTAAATATTGAAACATATCAAATTATTACATATCATCAATAGGATATATAAAATATTGAATATACGCATCAATTTTATATTTCAAAAGACCTGTTTAGATCCAAAACCTCAAGACGGAAAAATGAAAAAAGCGTTAGAAAATTTGCATTTAAAATGGTGTTAATTCAACTGAAATGGCAAATATATATATCACCTAAGCCGTGAATGGTTAGACTGTTGCATCAGCGGTAACTCATGCGCTACACACAAACCAAATCCCATCTCCCTTATGCCCACCACTTAAAGTAAGGATGCTGAAATCCGTTGAAGGATTAGACTATTTCTGTAGCGGTAATCAATCGCTAAACATATACCAACAATAGAGTCCTTTTCCATGCCCATGTTCACTACTTAAAGCATGGATGCCTTCAAACTGTGGCTAGTTAGGCCGTTGCTCTAGCCGTAACCCAGTGCTACCTATTTTAATCCATTTTTCAGTAAATGTACAACTTTCCAATATATTTGCCACTCTCCCAACGCACTATCCAATATATTTTTCAACTATCAAATATAATGGAAAGCTTTCCATTTTAATGCAAGAACTGAGCGTGATGAACAGTGAATCCCCTGACAGAACCTTAACAGCTTGACTCTAGATCGGCATTGTGGAGTGACATGAGAGGTGTAGCATAAATGGGAGATGGTAACGACGACAATGAGGGGGAATTAACGCCTGGTTTTTCTTCTCATTCAATTGGACTATCTGTCTTGGCTTTGTCTACAATTAGCCATGACTTGATGCCCACAACTATTCTATATTTTAATTCAGAATAATTTAGAATCAGAATTTAGAATTGATTAGAATTTTCTGCTGTATGAGCGTGCCTTTGTGTAACTGTTACGACCTAAGAGTTTAAATCCTGCAAATTGCTTTCAAATCACGGCGAAGCCTTTTCATAAATTAAATAAAAAAAAACAAGTTTTTTTTAACTAAAAGTAAGGAGCAACATCAAAACTTGAAACGAACAGAAGTTATTCCGAATATGTAAGGGGTTCTCCCCTTCGCAGCACCTTGCTCTTTACGTTAAAGTTTGACTCTTTGTCACAACTTGACTTTCTCAAAGAATAAAGAATTTTATACCAAATCTTTAAGAATGACCCATGAATCACAAAGGCTGTAGAAAAAACAGTTGAAATTACTAAAAATACTTTGGCGTAAAGAGCATGGTATTGTGGAGGAGACAAACCCCTCTTATATAGGTAATATTTCATATTCGTTTTAAATTTTAATGCTACTCATTACTTCTGGTTTCTCATTGTTTTTTGTTTTTTCAAATAGTGCTAGAAAATCCTGCGCCCCCTTCATGGAATTTATCTTCCCTCTTGATAAATCCCTCCATGTAAAGATACTCCCACGTATCCCCTCCCCCCGACCCAACCCCAATCCAACGCGAAAAAGTCTCCCTGAAAACGTCTGTACACTTCGTAATAACCATTACTATATGTAAACAATGGTCAAATTTGTAACTTGAGGCCCCTCCGCCGTGGACTATGCGGAATATTTCGTCCCCAAAGACATAAATATGTCTTTGACTTATTTGAACAGAATGGTTATCTCAAAAATTTTGTCTGGTGACTTTGGGGGAAAATATACGCGGGAGGGGGCTTTGATGCTCTCCAGTTTTATGGTCACTTAAAAAGGGCAGTAGAACTTATTTCGGTTAGAATGAGCCCTCTTGCGACAATATAGGGCTACTGGGTCAATGAGATTACCCATGGAAAAAAAACACAAACACACACAAAACAATAAAACGCATCCGTGATCTGTCTTCCGGAAAAAAAAATACAGGATGCCACATTTTTGTAGATAGGAGCTTGAAACTTCCACAGCAGGGTTCTCTGATACACTGAATCTGATGGTGTGATTTTCGTTAAGATTTTATGACTTTTAGGGGGTGTTTCCCCTAATTTTCTAAAATAAGGCAATTTTTCCCAGGCTCTTCACTTTTGATGGGTAAGACTAAACTTGATAAAACTTATGTATTTAAAATTAGCATAAAAATGCAATTGTTTTGACGTAACTATTGGTATCAAATTTCGTTTTTTAGAGTTTGGTTACTATTGAGCTGGGTCGCTTCTTACTACAGTTCATTATCACGAACTGTTTGATTATTTATGCTACCATGTAAGTTTATGCCTTAGCTCTTTCTCTTCGTGATTAAATTAGTTACTTGGGACTAGAGTTCGTTCTTTACCATAAATTGTCAATTTAAAGTCTAAGCGAAACATTTTATTAAGGACTACTGACAGAAATATTTTAAGGCTTAAGAGGCAAAATATGTATTTTTACTTCAATTGATATTAGAATATATATTGAAGAAACGAGTTTATTCCAATGAAATTTAATTCAGCCAACAATCAAATCGCCACTATTTAGTTATACCTTTTGAAATTGATAACGAAATCATTTTCTAAAATTTAGATCACGCCGTTGAACTTATTTAAGAAGAGATAGAATAAATTTCTGTCACGGGATTTTCGGACAGGAATTCTTAAAGGGCAACCTACTAAATTGTAAACGGTTGTTCTATTCATTTCTTAAAGAATGGGATATGCGGCCACTTCTAGCTATTCTCTCGGTGGAGTTGCACTCACAGGGCTAACTGTAATTGGTGAGCCAATCTAGAACCTTTTATTTCCTGTTTCTAAACAGATTAATTATAGTTAAGCTATGCTCAAATTGTTGAGGAAACTCAACATGAAAATGACAACATTTCATTGTATTCTATTCTTTTCAAATATAGTTCTGCTATGATACACATTACTTCCCCCACAAGGTAGTTGAAGGCATCACTAGCCAACATGCTGGTGGGTCAGTGAATTCTATTGGCTAGCTGATTATTATTACCAGCAGATTTGGGTGATATAGTTGTAATTTGGAGATTTTATGGTAAAATTCTAGTTTAGTGACTTTTGGCTAGGCCTATCTTGGAAAGGGGGTAGGTTAGGAAAATGAAACTTTCAGGGATGAAATATAGCCTATTTGCATATCTTTAGAACCTTATAAATTTGGATTGAGCAAAGTTGTGAAGGTGAAAACAATTTTGTTGTACTTCATTCAAGCAGAAGATCTATTTTGCAAGGTTTCACTTTTATAACACACATATTTTTAAAGGTCAGGACCCTTGAGAGGGAGAGGGAGTAGAGGTAAGTAGGCTACTTCAAAATACCTTCCCAGACATACTTTAATCTGTAGATTCGTCCCTGAAAGTTTCATTTTCCTAACCTAAACCCTTTCTGAGACAGCAAGAAGTAAATTAACTAGAATTTTACTGCTTAATAGGCTATTTCCAAATACATTACTAATTATATAGACTATTTACATTGAAATACTAAAATACATACTTAGATCTACCCAAATTGGCCACTAAAACTTGAAAGTATGATATAAAAAGTAGGCTTTTTTTTGTTTATGTTTTGTTTTGAGTTTTTGGTAAAATTCTAGTTAATTGACTTCTTGCTATCTTGGAAATGATTTAGGTTAGGAAAATGAAACTTTCAGGGATGAATACAGACTAAAGTGTGTCCCAGGAAGATATTTTAAAGCACCCACCTCCACTCCTTCACCCTCAAAAGGGCCCTGAAATTTGCCTACATGACAGGTCTAAACCTATTGAAATTTTGACAAAACAAAAATTTTACCTTAATTTTCAGTTACTATTTGCTTTTTTTTCTGCCTTTAGTTCTGAAAATGCAATTCCTGTTATTTGAGTAGAATTTTGAGCCATATCAATGTTTTTCTTTTAAATTAGGAAATGTACTTGCATATCTTTAAAACCTTATAAAATGGAATTGAGCAAAGTTATGAAGCTGAAAACAATTTTGTTATACTTCAATTAAGCAGAAGATATATTTTGCAAGGTTTCACTTTTATAACACACATATTTTTAAAGGTCATCAAAGGTCAGGACCCTCTAGAGGGAGAAGGAGTAGAGGATGTTGCTTCAAAATATCTTCCTGGGACATACTTTAGTCTGTAGATTCATCCCTGAAAGTTTCATTTGCCTAACCTAAACCCTATCTGAGATAGCAAGAAGTCAATTAACTAGAATTTTACTGCCTAATAGGCTATTTCCAAATACATTACTAATTATATAGGCTATTTACATTGAAATACTAAAATACATACTTAGACCTACCCAAATTGGCCACTAAAACTTGAAAGTATGATATAAAAAGTAGGCTTTTTGTTTATGTTTATGTTTTGAGCATTCTATTAGGCAGCTTAAAAACTGCTGTTTCACCTATATTTCCAAAATATCTGCATCCAGCAGATGAAACATGGTGGATAGAGAAAAAGAAAAATTGTTTTTAATTTTTTCTAACTTAATTGTGACAAGTCAATGCTTATAAACTATATAACTTTAATAAAATGAATTTTATAATGAAATCTTAAATTTGAAACCAATATCTTGTACCTTATTATATATATAAAAAAACAATAGAAAAAATTGTACTTTTCAAGAGTCCAAAAAACACTTAAAACTGAATTTCAACAAAAAAAAAATTATTATTTTCAGAAAGAGCATAAAACTGGTATATAGGGGTATATTCAGTTTGTTTTTAGGTCAATTATATGAACTGCTCAATATTTACTGCTTTCTCCTTTGAAGAGGGATAATCTCTAAGGAAGGCTTTTAAAGGCAGGCATGTGTCTCTAGACATAACAGAGAACCCTCTTTAAAGAGAGAATGAGATACCTTTTTGTACAGAATGATAAAAACTTAACATACATGAAGGAGCTTTTGCCAAATGCATCACTTTGTATTGCTGACAGTGGCATCTTTTATAACTACACTTGCATCCCCTTTTTGCAAAAAAAGACAAGCTCATCCTAGAAGCAGTCCAAAGGTGAGCAACAAAATTGATTAGCAAATTTCAAACAGTCCCCTATTGCAAACATCTTCATCACCTCAAACTACCAAGCCTAACATATAGGTGCAAACATGGGGATGTCATAACTGTCTTTAAACTTATTTTGACAAACAGTGTCCCTAATTTATTCTTGTTTGCTGCCACCTCTTCTACCACATGCCACTCAAAGAAACTGTCTAAGATGTCATGCAGACTCCTCCAAAGAAATCAGTTCTTTTCTAACAGAGTCACCAGCCATTGGAATATACTGTCAGAATAGGCTGTCTCTGCAACTTGGCTTGACACTTTCAAATCAAGAGTGGATACTGAATAGGGTGATGTTGAGTGGAAATATGATTAGGCTGCCCATGAGTCTTCAACTTGTCTTTAATTCTTTACAGAGCCTACAAGAAGGAAATCCTTAGGTTACTCCAAGCTCTAATTTAAGGTAAATTTAAGGTCAATAACCCTGTTAAACTTTCAATAAGTGAGACCATTTGGTAGTTTCCTTAATTCTGGGAAGAATTTAACCTGGGGATATTTAGTTAGCATGGTGTGTAAAATTCCTTGTTCTTGTGGAAAGTTTTATGTTGGTAGAACTCTAAATGAATTTTATAATGAAATCTTAAATTTGAAACCAATATCTTGTACCTTATTATATATATAAAAAAACAATAGAAAAAATTGCCAAATGCATCACTTTGTATTGCTGACAGTGGCATCTTTTATAACTACACTTGCATCCCCTTTTTGCAAAAAAGACAAGCTCATCCTAGAAGCAGTCCAAAGGTGAGCAACAAAATTGATTAGCAAATTCCAAACAGTCCCCTATTGCAAACATCTTCATCACCTCAAACTACCAAGCCTAACAACTTGTCTAAGCTATGCACAAATTGTTGAGGAAACTATAATGACAACATTTCATTGTATTCTGTTCTTTTCAAATATAGTTCTGCTATGATACACATTACTTCCCCCACAAGGTTAGGTTTAGGTTAGGTTTTTCAGCTATGAACAACCTAACCAACTATTTATTGAAAGATTTATTGAGAATCACAACTCATTTGAAAAAACCCTACAATTAAGAAAGCCTCTGAAACTTTTGTTTCAGCTCTGGCTGAACATACATTCTTTCATCCTGAACATTTTTTACAATTTGATGAGACCAAAGCTATTCCTAATGATTGGTTTTTTTTCCAGTGGGCAAGGTAGGTTACAGAAAATAAAAATCATGTCTTTGCTAATCTTTCAATAAATAGAGACACAGGATATTTAAACATTGACCCAATTTGAAATAATCACCAGGAGGCAAGATTACTTGCTGGACCAAAAAGAGTTGCTTCAATATTAGCTAAAAGAGGATTATTTCACAGCAGAATATTTAACTCAGTTTAAAATCTTATATTTTTTCCTCAGTTGCTTGGATGTTCTCATTTTAGTAACTAATAGCTTCTTTTCCCTATATGGATCAGTAACGACAATTATATTTGTTATTATTGGTTGTGGTTTTATTTGTTTTTAGTTTAGTGTTTTTTTCTTTTTATCTTACGCTGAGGACGCCTAGTTTAGATACAGCCAAATATATGCATTATTTTAGTCTTTTCTCTCTACTGGCTGGGGTCTCGTTTGATGTTGCTTTTTGTTGAGTTTAATCTCTCTTTGTTGTTTGTTGTCATGGCTGGCCAGTTCAGCTTAAGAACTTTTATTGTGTACATATATGGCTACTCTTCTTTTGTTGTCATCTGTGGAAAGGTTGATCATCAATCTGTATCCTGAAACCTCTTGTATAGCTTTACTCTTTTCTTATGGTTGGTCTTGGAGACATTGTTACAGAACTGAATTGTCCCTGACCCTTTTCTTTTGTAATACTTTTGTAGGATCTGTTTCTTAGTTTTGAAATTTGGGACTGAGAGCAATATTGGAACAGGTTTGTTTTTGGTGCTGATGGTTCCAACTTGGCCTTGGGTGTGCTGACCATAATCCATAATCACCTGTAAGATATCTTTGATGTATTATCACTTGACTTAGAAGGAACACCGAAAACGATGATTTTTAGCTTTCAATATGTATGGTATTCATTTTGTGTAGTCATCTGTCTGACTTTGGTTTCAGGCTGCATCTAAAGATAATTTTTCAACATCTCAATCTCTGACTCAACCAAGTTCTGGACTGCAGCCTGGTCAAACGAGGGATGCTGTTCAAGAGTCACCAATTGACTTTCATCACTTCCAAAACGTGGTTAGCTGGTCTTGCAGCTTGGCAAACATTTCCTTCTCTGCATTTTTAACTTTGGTAGCCAGTTCTTTTACTATACTGAGAGTTGACTGGAATGATTTGAGAGTCTTGTCCATAATCTGTTAAGTATTGTCCAAAGATTCCCATCTGTCACTTGTAGGTTACCTTTCCAAACTGGGTGTTTCCACTCATAGCTGACTCGCCATGTCATTTTAGTTTGTAGAGAGTATTCTGCCTCTTGATATTCCCAGGCCATCAATGCATATCCAGAGGCTTCAGTTCATTGCACATAAATCTACATCTAAGTTCTTGCCACAGGTTGTGCATTTATGTGTCTGTTTTTTGAGGCTCCCTCTTGAAATGGGATGGAATGACATCTACTGGTCGCATGCAATTTGTTATGTTATGGCAGGATAATGTGTGTGGCATTGTGGTGTGCATTTATTGGTATTGTATGGCACTGTGTTTAAAGTATTTTGTATTTCAAATACATGGAAAATAGTACTTAAATATATGTATTTTAAATACTACTGGTGTATTTAGAGTACATAGAAAGCATTTAGATATGTATTTAAATGCCCAGTCAGTGTCAATTGAGCTGAGTATACAAAATATGTCCTGAAAATAATGTATTTGTTTAAAGAAAAAAAATCATTTGAACCAGTTCATAGAATTCATCAGTATTCTTCAAAATACATCCCCCCTTCTTCAGGATAGCAATTTCCTGCTTAATTTGCATCCTAAAAGTATATCAAAAGGATAACTGGACCAACTTATCTTTATCTACAAATTATCTTTATATCATAGCACTGTTTTGGTTGAAGCTCAATTTTAGATTAGAGGGTGGTGATTGAGGGGGCTCTATCCCCCTTCGTATTTGTAATAATACGAGGTATATCAGTGAAAACAAACATAAATTATATAAGTAAAATACTTGTTTCTGGCACTGCAAACACCAAGTGCTTAAAATTCACTTGGGCACTGGTGATGAGAAAGTAATTAAATGATATATATTTTTTTTTAGTTTTGATATGAAATATATTTTTACAAATCCTTTTTTGTAGACACTTCTTAGTACATCTTATCAATTTATACTAATCATGCTTAAATTTGGCTGAATCTTTTTTCTGTATTCATTTTGCATAACTATTGGCAAGCTATAATCATATAAAGATAGCTTAGACACATAGACGCATATGCCGGAACCTTATAGGCTACCAACCATACAAGTTCATATGATGTATTTTCACTTACGGTGTTTAAATACCATATAGGTTTCCTGCTCTCTATCCTAATAATATAATGTTATTTTCCAGCTTTATATTACACATTAACTGGTCAAGGAGAAAGGATTGATGTAGGATGGTTTCTGTCAGAAGTGTCCCCATATATGTGGTCTGCAGTAGGTGTGGCATTGTCAGTTTTCTTGTCTGTAATTGGAGCTGCATTGTAAGACTTTTCTCTCTCTCACACACACACACACATTCACTCTCTATCTTTCTTGCTCTATCTCTCCTCCCATGTGCCTCTCTCTGGCTCTTTCACCCTAGTATTGCATTGTCTGATAGTTTTTCAGCTTAAAAATATTACTTGTCCAGTTTATTTTTTTTTTTTTTTTGGTAATTTCCATTTCAAGAAATATGACAATTGTCACTTTGTTTTCAACACATATTTTATTCTTTGTTTTTGGAAGGAAGGGGAGGGAAGATTTTAAACATTATGCTGGTATAAAAAAGAATGTAACTTAATCTGATTTTTTTATTGTCTCAATCTTTTTTTAGTATTTAAATTTTATTTCTAAGAAATCTTAATAGTTTTCTTTTTGTGTTTTGCTGAAATGTTTTAGAAAGGATAATTTTCAATTTATGTCTAGGGCACATCATAAAATCATATACAGTCAAATTCATTCCTCATATCTCAAATACAAATCACCTTAAAATGTATATATAGTGTTTGTGTGGAAATCTGTATCACTGACAGTACTGCAAATCTTGAGGGATGAAATAATTAAGAACTACCTAAGCAACTATAATTAAATAGTTTAAACAAGAAGATTGTTTGTTTAATTCCATAGAAGAATGGCTAGCTCTTTCATTTCTACAGTTGCTATGAATTAATATTAAGTTTTGGATTCTTGTTCTAAGATCTTACCATTGCATTCTAGAGTTCTTTTGAACAATCCTTTTTTCAGGAAACAGGGGCTTCATTTGTCTCCATTCCTTTCTAAATCTCCAAGATTTTTGAAATTGTAAAAACGAATAACAAGTGAAATAATAGGGAGTTTCCAAGAAATTAGAATTTTTTTCAAAAAATGAACATTTCAGCTCCATATATAATATTCCATAAAATCCAATCTTTAAAACTGAAATTATAACAGTCCAGGATCTTTACTTCAACAAAATTCAACCACGACTGATAAATAAAACAATACAAAACAAGGCAATTCAATCAGGTAGATGCAAATCAATAATGTTTTTTAATTTTATTCTTAATTTTTTAGCAGCTAACCTAAAAAGTTCTTTTTGTAACAGGCTCATTGTTATTGGCTATTGGTTTTGTCATACGATTTGTCAATTTTTTGTTTTAATTAAACTTGTGTTTAAAGTATTAGGTAAGTACTCCCCCAGTTCCTATATAAAGAGATATTGTTTTTACCTTGAGTTTTTTGTTTCTACTCCTTCATGAACGACTTGTTAATACCCAAGTAATTGCTAATTAGGGAGGAGTTTTCAAAAAGTATTGTATGGCTGGGGTTATCAAAAGCATGGCTTCTTAGAACAGAATCCAATGAATTATAAACACTAAGAATTTAACGCCTTGGTGATTTTATTTCTGCTTCTTTTGGCTTGATGGAGCTCTTTACCTATCTTCGAGAAACTTGTTTTCTAGAAAAGAGCTTTTTTCTTAAATTAATTTATGTTTGCTTTTTGTTGACATAGTCCTTTTCATGGAAGAAATGGTATATATTTTAAAGTTTTTTTCTATAGGATTCCATAGTTTCGGTTTTGCAGCACTTGGTATTTACCAAGTGACATACTGCGATTGTAATTTCGGTTGGTCTGTCTGTCCTAGTTTTGCTAGTTTGACCACTTCCAGATAAGCTAGGATGATTAAATTTGGCAGGCCTATCAGGAACCAGACCAGATAAAATTAGAAATAGTTGGTTCCCCGATTCGATCATCTGGGAGGGAGTGGGGGGACGATTAATTCGGAAAAATTAGAAAAAATGTGGTATTTTTAACTTACAAACAGATGACGGGATCTTAATGAAATTTGATATTTAGAAGGATATCGTGTCTCAGAGCTCTTATTTTAAATCCGACTGGATCCGGTGACATTGGGAGGAGTTGGAGGGGGAAACCAGAAATCTTGGAAAGCCCTGAGAGTGGAGGTATCAGGATGAAACTTGGTGGGACAATTCGAAAAAATGAGAAAAAATGAGGTATTTTTAACTTACGACCGAGTGATCAGATCCTAATGAAATTTAAAAGGAACCTATATCTCAAAGCTCTTATTTTAAATCCCGACCAGATCTGGTGAAATTGGGGGGAATTGGAGGAGGAAACCGGAAGTCTTGGAAAACGTGAAAATTGAGGTAGCTTTATCTTACGAATGGGTATTTGGATCTTAATGGAACTTGATATATAGAAAGATCTTATGTCTCAGATGCTCTGTTTTCAATTTGAATTGGATCCGGGGACAGGGGAGGGGGGAATGGGGAAAACAGAGTTTGGGTGAAGAGTGGAAATCTTAGAAAACGCTTAGAGTGGAGAGATCGGGATGAAACTTGATGGGAAGAATATGCACAAGTACTAGATATGTGACTGACATAAGCGGACTGAATCTGCTCTCTTTGGGGAGTTGGGGGAGGGGTATTAATTTGGAAAAATTAGAAAAATTTATGGTATTTTTAACTTACGAACGAGTAAGTTAAAAGGGGGTACCGAAAATCTTGGAAAACGTTTAGAGTGGAAAGATCGGGATGAAACTTGGTGGGTAGAATAATCAAATTTCGTAGATACGTGATTGACGTAACCGGACTGGATCCGCTCTCTTTGGGAGAGTTAGGGGGGTCCAGTGCTTTGGCGAATTCGGTGCTTCTGGACGTGCTAGGACGATGAAAATTGGTAGGCGTGTCAGGGACCTGCACAAATTGATTTGATTAGTCGTTTACCCAGATTCGACCTTCTGGGACGGTGAAGGGAGAGGACAAATTAGAAAAACCGAGGTATTTTTAACTTACGAATGGTTTTATTGAAATTTGGTATTTAGAAGGACCTCGTGTCTCAGAGCTCTTACTTTACACCCCAACCGGTATTAAGCCTCTGATTTTCCTTTTAAACCAATCTGTTGATTCTTAAAATTTTCCTAGAGCTCATGCCATATGAGCTCTTGTCTCTTCCGACCTCGTCACATGTGCCATATGAACTCATAGCTCTTGCTTTTAATCCTGACACAAAAACTATTTCTATGGCACTTGGTATTCACGAAGTGACATATCGCAATTCCTGTACGTCGGTCGCTGTGTCTGTCGGTCCCGATTTCGCTAGTTCAGGCATCAATTCCAGATAAGCTAGGATGATGAAAGTTGGCTGGCGCATCAGGGTCCAGACCAGATTAGAAATAGTCTCTTCCCTGATTCGACCCTCTGGGGGGGGGGAGTGAATGAGATAGTTAAGAAGAATTTTATTTGCCGATAAAACAAAAGATTATTTTTCTTAAATTTGGCTTGCTAGTCTAGGGGTATGATTCTCGCTCAGGGTTTGTGATGTCTCGGGTTCGAATCTCGGACTACCCTAATTTTTGCCAAAACTAAATACGTGATCAATATAGCGATTAATGAAAGTTGGCAGGCGTATCAGGGACCGGACCAGGTTAAATTAGAAATAGTCGCTTCCTCGACTCGACCATCTGGGGGGGGGGGGAGTGGAAGGATGGTTAATTCGAAAAAATTAGAAAAAATGAGGTATTTTTAACTCACGAACGGGTAATCGGATCTTGATGAAATTTACTGTTTAGAAGGACCTCGTGTCTCAGAGCTCTTATTATTTTAAATCCCGACCGGATCCGGTGACATTTGGGGGTGTTGGAGAAGGAATCCGGAAATGTTGGAAAACGCTTAGATTGGAGAGATCGGGATGAAACTTGATGGGACAAACGTTACAATTACGAACAAGAAGAGACTACAGGAACACTGTATTTTCAAGTTTATCTTTGTAATAATTGCCAATAAACGAACAATAGCAAAATCGATAACTCTAGTACCGAGTCTAATTTTAAGTTTCGACCTCGTCACAGGCGCCATATGAGCTCTTGGCTCTTAGCTCTTCCAACCTTGTCACAAGTGCCATATGAGCTCTTGGCTCTTGTTTTAATTTAATTTTACAACTTTTGAAGTTAAGATGAAAAATAAAACTTAATACCATTCCAGAAAGATTAAGTATTAAAAGTATACACATAGTGCCTTCTGGCTAGTTCAAAATCCTCCTGAAAGGTCTTACTCTTAAAGGCTTAACTTAGTAATATAAGTTGTTCTTTATATAAATAATTTCTGAGACCACACTGGCTAATCATGACAAATACAAAATCGCAAAGAAAAGAAGAACGAGGACGATTAAGAGTCAGTGAAAAAATTGAAAATCATCTGACCATCTTAACCGGTGACTCATCTGACCGCTTGACCACCCTTAATGCAGAATAAACTGATAAAAAAAAAAAAAAAATATCCAAACCTTAAACAAAACACAGAACTAAAATATGATGACCCTTTCTCAGTAACGGTGAAAGGGTAACTGAATAAAAACCACAAGTCTAAATGACATTTCACTATTTCATCTTGCTTACAGCACTCTTAAAGGCTAGTCGCTTTCTAGGTAGATTATTATCAGATATTTTATTTGATTGTGCAACAAAAATTTGTGGATTTATGTGAAAATGATCAGAATTAATGATTTTGTCATAAATGGGACTTAGAGAAGTTTCTCCCGTGTCTCTATTGCGAGCAACCTTTTGGTATATGTGCTTTTTTGTCTCAACTGCTTCCCTGAAAACTTGCAAGAGACTTTAACGGGGCAATAATGGAGGTGCTGTCGAAAGAGGAAATGGTGCAGACTATCCTACAAATATTGACTCAAGACGGAATCAAAATCTCAGGCCTTTGGTGTAGCCTCATGGCCTTGTCTACTGAATTGCTATGTTCTAATAACCTCCCCCTAGTTGCTGTTGGGTTCTTCCAGTATAAAAAGGTCACAAGAACGGGGAGTTCTATAAACACCACTTCCCAGAATGGAGGTGGTTTTTATCTTTCCTACTGTTGAAAAAGCTCTGTATTTTATTTGAATGTTTTAAGGTGACATTAATTTTATGTTTTTTGGGGATTCTTTTCAGTTTGTCTCTCAGTTTTGGAATGTAGGGTAGAACAGTGAAAAGTTTCTTCTCATCCATCAATGGGATGATATCTGTTAGGATTTGTTGAAATTATGACTTCTATTCTGCCTTTTTTCGTCTTTTCTTTGAAATGGTTTCAAATAAATTGATGGGGTATCCATAAAATTACGGATACCCCAATTGTCAGCGTCGTCCGATTGACAACCTGTTTATGCATTGTGTGTTTTGAATTGGTTCCATACAGTTTCTATATATCCCAAATTTTTTGCCTTAATATCCTTAGTTTTAATAGCAGTAGTAGTAGAAGCAGTATAATTAATATGAGTAGAAGCATTAGCATGAGGATGCAAATATTTTCTTTTGATTAGTTCAGCATCCCTCACAACAAACCCTGTTAGTTTCAACTTCACACACAAAACTGTTCCTAAGATACTGCTGTTACACGCTTTTGACAACCTGCATTCAGACGGCGTTTTGTGATTTAGTTCACCATCCCCCCTCAAAATTCTTTGAATGTTTCACCTTCATACCCTTAGGCATAGTTTTAATAGTAGTCACAGTAGGAGTATTGACATTACTAGTAGTAGTATTGAATGGCGGTAATACAACCAGCAGCAGTAGTATTAACATATTGCCTTTTGGCCAGTAGAATATCCCTCTCATCATGTCCAGGAAGTTTCAACTTAATACAATTAGCCATTGCTGATATGTCCTTTTGATAATCTTGATGTTCTTTTTCTTCTTGAAACTTTCATCTCAATGGTCTTAGCCTTACAATACAGTGTAGGACAACAACGTTGCAATACAAGTAGAAGCAATATTAAAATGTAGCTGTAATAGTAGTGTTAGCAGTTGTGTGCGCATATTGCCTTTTGGTGAGATGATCTTCCCCTATAAGCATTCTCTAAAAGCTCCAACTTAATATCCAAATCAATTCTTAAGATATTCTTTTTTGACAGTGCGTATGCAGATAGCGTATTTTGATTTAGTTCAAATTTCCACTTAATGTCGTAAATGGAGTAGTGTGGTAGTAGTAGTGGAGGTAGTTGTAGTAGTATTGGTAGTATGCAAATTTTGCCTCTTTGATCATCTCCCTTGTCATTTCCTAAATTTTTCAAATTAATATACTTAGCTATTCCTGTGTTACACTCTTTTGACAATCCGTACACACATAACGTGTTCTGATTTAGTTCAACATTCCCCTCAACATTCTCTGAAAGCCTCACCTCAATGTCCTTTGCCTTCTTGGAAAATAAAGTTCAAACACTTGTACCTTTCTCAATAATATGTACTATATGTAAACAATGAACGAATTGCTTAACTTTCAGCCCTTGTCCTGAGGACTGTGGGAAAGTTGACATCCCAAAAGATGTAATTACTGAACTTTATTACAATACTGAACAAATGAGTTCTCTTAAAATTTCAGTCTGATATGTTTTGGGGAATTATAGGCTTGGGGGGGGGCTGATTGCCCCCCCATTCATTTTTGATTCTTAAAAAGGGTGCTAAAACTTCCAACTTCGAATCAAATGAGCTCCATCCGATCCTAAGTTTATGCGACCACCTGTTCCATAAAAATCTTATATACCCTGGGGCATAACTTACAACTCTTGCCCATAGGATCTTGAGGATTATGTCCACTCCAAAGACATGGTCATATGATTTTGGACTATTGGTAACAAAATGGCTATCAGAATATTTCAATTGAATGTGTTTCGAGAAAAGAGAATGTCAGGGAGGAAGGAGGGCTAGTTGCTCTCCATCATGTTTGACTCTTAAAAGGGAACTAGACCTATGCATTATTCTAATCAAATCAGCCTTCTCTAAAGTTCACACAACCACTCCTTCCGCAAAAACCCCATATGCCCCTAGGGTATAACTTGCAACCTTACCCCCAGAATCTGGGTGATTCTGTCAACCCCAAAGCCCTTATTATATGATCTTTTGACTATTTTTGAACGAATGGCCATCTAAAAATTTCTATCAGATACATTCAGGTAAAATACGACGTGGGAGATTGCCCCTCCTCCCCAATCAATCTGACGTAAAAAGGGCATTAGAACATCTGCTTTTCAATCCAATGAGCCCCCTTGGAGTTTAAACGACCACCCTTTCCATAAAAACCTTATATGTCCTTGGGGTATAACTTATAACCCTTGCGCTGAGGGGCTGTGGGGGGGGGGTAGTCATCCTCAAAAACATGATCTCCAGACCGTTCAATTGCGCTGAACCAAATGGCTATCTCAAATTTTTTATTAAACGTGTTTTGGAAATTGATGGGTGTGGAGGGGGCTGGGTGCCCTCCAATCGCTTTTGACTATTAAAAAGGGTATCTGCCTTTTCAATTTCCAATCGAATGAGCCGTTTTCGAAGTTTCTATTAAAACATATTTCCATCTCAAAATTTCGATCAGATACATGTTGGAAAATACGAAGTGTGGGGGGATATCTGCCGTCCGATAACTTTGAACCTTAAAAACGACATTAGAACTCCTGATATCAATCCAATGAGCCATCTCCGAGATTTATACCACCAACCTTTCTATAAGAAACTTTACATGTCCCTAGGGCATAATTTACAGCCCCTGCCCTGAGGGCTTTGGGGGTGGGGTTGTTATCCTTAAAACATAATTTCCAGACCTTTCAAATACGCTGAACAAAATAGCTATCTTAAAATTATGATTATATGTGGTTTGGGAATTAATGGGTGCGGGAAGGGGGGCTTGTTGCTCTCCAATCACATTTGGCTATTAAAAAGGACACCACACCTTTCTATTTCCAATAGAATGAGCCTTTTTCAAAGTTTCTATGACTACATATGTCCATCTCCTAATGTCAATCAGGTATATTTTGGGAAAATACGAGGTGTGCATGTGTGGGGGGAGGCTATCTGCTGGTGATAACTCTGAACCTTAAAAAGGCCACTAGAACTTCTGATACCAATCCAATGAGGCATTTGAAGTTTATACCACCACCTTTTTATTAAAACCTTATATGCCCCCAGGACATAATTTACAACCCCTGTCCTGAGGGCTGAGGAGGGGGGTTATCCCCAAAAACACAATTTTCGGACCTTTCAACTCAGCTGAACAAAATGGCTATCTCAAAATTTTGATTGGATGTGTTTTGGGAAATTGTGGGCCTCGGAGGGGTGTTATTTGCCAACCTATCACTTTCGACGGTTCAAAAGGACACTAGCTCTTGCAATTGAATGAGTCTTGTTCGAAGTTTCTATGACAACCTTTCGATGCGTTGTGCCCTGGTCTAAAAAAAGGAAAAAAAATAATACCATAGGCAGTGCTACAGCGCTGCCTAAGTAAAGAGCAATGTTTTTTTGCACAACGTGTTATTATTATTTTTTTTTAGTCCAGGGCACTTCGTATCGAGGAGCTATCGTAGAAACTTTGAAAAGGGCTCATTTGATTGGAAATTGAAAAGGCTAGTGATTGTGGGGCAACTAACCCCCCTCGCATGCCCACCATTTCCCCAAAAATATTCGATCAAAACTTTGAGATATCCATTTTGTTTAACATAGTTGAAAGATCGAGAAACTATGTCTTTGAAAGTGCCCCCTCGCAGCCTTCAGAGCAAGGGCTGAAAGTTGTGCCCTGGGGTATTTAAGGTTTATGTAGAAAGGGTGATTGAAGAAACTTCGGAGGAAGATCATTGGATTGTTTATCAAAAGTTCTAGTGCCCTCTTGAAGATTCAAAATGATCGGAGGGTGCATGACTAAGTATATTCATTTGGAACTTTCAGGATATGATAAGGGACATGATCAAATAGGGAATATTTTTATGCTAACACTGCTGCTACAATTGCCTCTAGTCCCCAGCGTCGCATCTATAAGGGAAGGCTGACGCTCATTAACATAATGATATAAATTTTGTATGTCCATTTTGTTTAACGTAATTAAAAGGTCCTGTAATTATGTCTTTGAGGATGACAACCGCCCTTACCCCCTCCCACAGCCCTCAGGGCAAGGGTTCTAATTTATGCCCTGGGGGCATATAAGGTATATATAGAAAGGATGATCGTAACAACTCTGGAATGGGTCATTGGATTGGACATCAGATGCTCTAGTGCCCTTTTAAAGATTCAGAGGAATCAAAGAGTGATACCCCCCCCCACACACACACCAAGTTGTTTCCTGACATGGATCGGGTAGAAATTTTGAGATTGTCATTTGTTATCATAGAAACTTCGAAAAGAGCTCATTCAATTGGAAGTTAAAAGGGCTAGTACTCTTTTTAATAGTCGAAAGTGATTGGTTGCCCTAACCGCCCTCCCAAGCCTCCTCATCTCCCCAAACACAACCAATAAAAATTGAGATAGCCATTTTGTTCAACGTAATTGATAGGTCCAAAAATTATGTCTTTGAGTATGACAACCTCCCCAGAGCCCTCGGTTTAAGGGTTGTAAGTTATGCCTGGGGGGAATATAAGATACATATTGAAAGGGTGATCGTATAAACTTTGGACTGGGCTCATTAGAATGGTAATCAGAAGATCTAGTGCCATTGTTAAGATTCAGTGTGATCAAAGGTTAGATAACCCCCACCCCAGACCTCGTATTTTCCCGTGATGCATCTGAAGAACTTTTGAGATTGCCATTTGTTGTCGTAGAAACTTCAAAAAGGGCCCATTTGATTGGAAATTGAAAGGGCTGGTGCCCTTCAAAAGTCAAAAGTGATCGAAGGGCAACAAGCCCCCTCCCCCCGTGCCGATTCCCAAAACATGTCTAATCAAAATTTGCAGGTACCCATTTTGTTCAGTGTAGTTGAAAGGTCTGGAAACTATGTCCTTGACAGCCACCATACCTTCTTTACTTATGCTGTTCATTGATCTGACTATGGTAATTAACCAAGTATGTGTAATTTTGCATGCCTTGTATCTGTCAACTCTGGTGAGATGTTGTTAAGGGATTTTATAAGTGTAATTTTCCTTAACCTGCGTTGAATGGAGTCGCTCAAACACATTTCCAAAGAACATATTAAAGCTAATGCAACATACCAAAAAATGACAGCATTAGTTTAAATGCCACCCCAAGGATAAAAAAAAACTTTTCTGAAAAGCATATAAAACTCTTACTTAACAAAATAATATATCAGTTCCAGATTGTCGCCCCTCAACCTCCACCCAACGATATAATATCTTTAGGGTTCGTCCCTATTTACTAATGCTTATAAAGAAAAGAACAAAACCTACGTATTTAAAAAAAAACACTTGTTTAGTGTAGAAATAGCCTATTGCCTTTTTCATATTTTGATTTAGATGATTCCAAACTGGTTCTCCATTTAAGCACAGATGAAATCGACCACCATTAATCCATGCAGAAAGCTAAATATTGTGTACATGAATCAAAGACCTGAGGTCTACCAAACTATTACAATATGTAAGATGTATACTCTGTTGTAGCCTACCAATAAACTAACGTGTATAAGACTCTTGTAGTCCAGAAGCTGGCATTATTCCATATTGAACCCTGGAGTTGTAGGACAACCAATAACCTAACAGTGTTGTTTTGCGCCACACTTGATCGTACTGAGCAGGCACACGTGCCGAACAATAACTTGAAACTTAAGCAGTAGCAGTGTAACGAAGGAGTTTTGAGGATTTTTTTTTAACAAGCTGGCTTTGACTAGTTTAAAAAGTTAGTGGTTTGAGTTGATTCAAGGAAAAAAAGGGGGGGTCAAGAAAAAGTTTAAATACTGACTTTAGTTTTAAATAACTGATTTAGTTTTATTAATTTACAGCTTGATTCTTATTTATTTTAGGGGTATTTTCACTACTGGAGCTAGCATTGTTGGTGGTGGTGTAAAGGCCCCTAGAATCAAGACAAAAAACCTAATATCTGTCATTTTTTGCGAAGCGGTTGCCATCTATGGTCTGATTATCGCTATTGTCCTTTCTGGTGTTGTTGAGGTAAGCTTAATTTATGGAGAAGCAGATTATTAATGATTAAACTAATGTAGGTTCCAAGTGAAGATGATAATTTTTGTGAAGCAAAGGCGACCAAGCAATATATGAGTTTCTCTTCCATTTTTGCACATAGACCTAAACTAGCCTTATGTACGAAAATTTTAACTTTAGGGATAGGACCCAATTCCTCGACACGAGTGTCTGAAGAGTACCATTAATTCAGTAAAATTGGAGGGGGGGGGGGGATTTATTTAAGTTCCTACAGGATGTGAAAATTCCATAACGCCTCTTGGAACTTCCATTGTGCATAAAAAATTAATATTCGCGTATATGCTATCCTTGATAGTATGTAGGATTAAAATCAAAACTTACTGAATGCTTCCTAGAAAATTTCTAAAGAGAAAGACTTTTGAATATGTGCAAAAAGAAAATAACACGTGTAGTATATTTTTACCACTACGTAAACAGGAAGGTCTTATTCATGCATTAATAAAAAAAAAAAAAATCTGCAAGAGATGTTTTTCAAAATAAAATAAAGAGCTACATTAAACCTAAGACAAGTGGAAATATAATTGATAAAGATTTTTTTTTTTTTAACAACAACAGTCTAAAAACGGAAATGAATATGATTCACCGAAAACCAAAAGTTAACGTGGGGTGAATCAGGTAAAAACACATACATATAGCATCATTTGAATTCACTATAATAAAAAAAGCAAGAAAATAAAAAACAAAATAGTAATTCACGAATGATTATCAATAAATAAGTAGAACCTAAAACGAACAGAAATTACAATGATTATTAAATTCATACTTACAACGAACTGAAGCTACAGCAAACAGGAGTAGTGCCTTGTAAATACCAGAATGTCAATTGTGTCTTACTGAAAACAATTCTTTTTTTTTGTCAAACATAAAAAAATAAATATTAACCAAGATTAATGAAAAGATCCAATGGAATGCAAAGTGAGAGTTTAATATATATTGATAGTTATTCAAGGAAGTCTCAGCAATTTTGTTTGAAGTAATGTTATAAAAGAGAAAACGTTTAAGATTTTTTTAGTACAAACTTTACAAAGCATAGTATGCATTAACCCTACTCCTGTTCGCTGAAGTTTTTGTTAGTTTTAAGTTTAACTTGATTACTTAGATTCTTTTGGGTGAATAATTTTTGCCTGAATTAGTTTCTAGCGATTTTCCCAGTGATTTCATTCAGAGATAAAACTTGGCTTATTTTAGACGTCACAACTCAGTTCAACATTTCTTTCCATAACTTAGTTTCAAGTTTCTTCACTGTATTGGGATTTACCTGGCCAATAAGCTTATACATCTCACTTTGGAGCCTATTGGAGTGACGAAATGCTTCGATTTTGCATGTTCCCAATCTTTTGTTATTGTAGTCTTCTTCTTCTTTGTAGCAAAGTGTGCAGACATCCATGAAGGTTCCTTTATCTCTGAAATGATTAAAACATTCCAAGTTCAGTAACTTGGCTAAAAACAACTGTGGTCCAGCTGATCAGAAAAAACAGCTGATCAGAAAAAAAACAGTTTTGGGCGAAACAATTTTTTTTTCTGGACACAAAATTCCCCTTCACCCAATAGCTTACTCATATTAAACTTCAAGCTCTCATTAAAAAATGGCTTTCCCTTTTCGGCCAAACCGATATTTAGGAGACAGAAATGTGTTTGCCCTCCCCAAACACACCCTAAAAGTTCTTAGTCGATGCCCTAGTAATTCTTGATATATTGCAGATGCGCTATTTTGAAACTTTAGACGAATTTTTTGTCTTTTCATTTAGTGTACTAATTCATCGTGAATAGACTCACAGTTCTATTGGGTTGCCATCTGTACTATGGCAGTTTCTGTACTAATTCATCGTGAATAGACTCACAGTTCTATTGGGTTGCCATCTGTACTATGGGAGTTTCTGTACTAATTCATCGTGAATAGACTCACAGTTCTATTGGGTTGCCATCTGTACTATGGGAGTTTCTGTACTAATTCATCGTGAATAGACTCACAGTTCTATTGGGTTGCCATCTGTACTATGGGAGTTTCTGTACTAATTCATCGTGAATAGACTCACAGTTCTATTGGGTCTATAGTATCAAAGCTTTTAGGTGAATTGAAACCACACTTTTTGGTGCCTGCATCCCCTCCCTCTAAATACAGAGTATGAAGACCCTTTTCCTCTGCCCGCCAATGCTCTAGAAGCTTCTGCTTGATCGCCACAAGTCCTGAGATGCTATAGCTACGCTATTTTGATAACCTGGATGCATGGTCTCTTCAAGTCAGAATTCAATATCCACCTGGTCTCCCAGCATTCCGTGAAAGTTTCAACTCGATACCCTAAGCTGTCCCTGAAATAACACAGATGCACTGTTTTGGTGACCTGGATACACAGGATTTCGTTTAGTCTGCGTGACTATTTGGCTGGGAATAGATTCTAGTCCAAGATGAGCTTATTATGCTATAAATCGTAGATAAATTAGAGACCGAAATCTTTTAACCCTGCTCCTCTGCCCCACCCTCCAAGTCGAGATTAGAGTTCCAGTTTCCCCTTCTTCTCTCAACTGTAATGCTTCAATTAAGAGTTTCAACTTGATCCTGAAGCCGCTCTCAGGATATTGCAGATATGCTGTTTTGATTTACGAGACCACTCATGGTCTTTTCATTTGCCTTGCTACTGAACAGAGAACCATTCCCAAGATATCGCAGTCTTGGGAACCATTCCCAAGATATCGCAGATATGCTGTTTCGATAACCTGGATCCCTCTTCGTTGGCTTGCAAGCTTGTTGACTTGAGTCTTATTTGTCATTTACCTTTTTTTTTTATTGTAATTTTAGACTTACACGGTTGGCGATGAAAACATATTAGAAAGAAACATCTTTGCTGGCTATGCCATGTTTGGTGCGGGCCTCACCGTCGGCCTTGTGAATTTATTCTGTGGAATTGCTGTTGGTATAGTTGGGTCTGGTGCGGCACTTGCAGATGCAGCTGATGCTTCACTTTTTGTTAAAATCCTGATTATTGAAATTTTTGGTAGTGCCATTGGACTGTTTGGACTTATTGTTGGAATTCTAATGGTAAGTGGCCGTTATAGTTTTCTTTGTTGTTTTTGTTTACATTAGCATCTCTTTGATCAGACAAGTAGTCTTTGAACATGGCTACTGGCCTTGAAAGGTCTTTAAATAATTAAAAAGTGATTAAATTTTGTAAACTTAACTGGTGGAAAGTAATTACAAGATTATGATGAAAATGACAAAAAGGTAAAACAAAAAACAAAAACCACATTTCTACCTTCAAAAACAAGTATATTTTTTTTCTGTTTACAGAAAAATTAGAATTAAAGCCTGAAAATGAAACTGTAAGATTATCATGACATAAAAACCTGTCCTTGAACAGCTTTCAATTAAAAATAAAAGTAAGTAAAGAGTGATGCCAAAACTTAAAACGAGCAGAAGTTATCGTATATACGAGGAGGCTATTACTCCCTCATCCCACCACTCCTAACGCGTATTTATCCTTAGGTAGCATTGCCGGCAATGGGTAACAGCCAGTTATTTTATTTTTCCATACTTGATACAGAAAAAGCCTAAATTGGAACTAGAGCTCTTTATTTCATACATATATATATATATATAGGTGAGGGGGTACTTACGCTTCCCTTGTTCCTGGGTGATTTCAGTAGGCGTTCATTCAGCGCTCGACGCGTGAAGGTGTATTGTGTGCGAAAGAAAATAAAACGTTCAAGATTCTGGACTACTTTCAGCTCTCGAGCAGTGAAGTTCGTTGGTATGACACAAGAGACTATTTACGAATATATATACGCGCCTGTCCTGAATTTCGCTCAGACAAGTTTGCGATATGCCGATATTTCCCGTGACGCGGTGGTTGCTACGGGAAGTAAATTTTACGGAAAAGACATTCTGTACGCTGCGCATTGCAAACTGAACGATATTTTGCGGCAACTTGGAGATGAATATGTAATGAAGGACCGCCGAGCTGGTTTGCAGAGTGATGTTTTCATGGGTGATTTATACGATGCTATCAAGAATGCAGAAAACTCAGCCAATTTCACCTATAGATTTACTATCTGGAAAATTGGCGAAGTGCCTAGAATACCGCAAGATGTGCTGACTTCTCTTTCAATTAGAGTTAACGAGTGCACAGAGAAAATAGAGGGACTAATCGATCAGTGTAAGATCTACCTTCCGTCAGGCCCTACTGTCTGGCCCCCGCTACCGAAACCAGAAAGACTTGAGAATCCTGTAGTGATAGCGAATGTGCCGGCGGAAAGCCTTGAATCATGTGCCAAACAGAAGGAATTTATCGAAAAGAACGGTGGAAAAGGACATATTCGCCGGATCACTCAACGAAAAGGTGGGTTAGTTGCCTTTCTCGATACGGCGGATTCAGCTCAAATCCTCGCAGACATGTTGAAAGAAAAGGTCCGTGATGTCAAGGTTTCTTACCGGAAACCAAAGTTTTTAGCGGTGGCAAGATTCGTTCCTCGGCAACCACAGAGGAAGAAATTATTGCTGCGAACTCCGAAGTTACGGAAGTCCACCGGTTCGGCACCTCTGGCACAGTGAAACTTGTATTTAAAGACTCGTTCGCGCGAGATCAGACAATTAAACGCGGAATATTTGTAGACTACACCCACTTCCGGGTTGAGGCCTATAAAGAGCTCCCCAAGAGATGTTTTAACTGTCAATCTTTCGAGCACCTCTCTAGTGCCTGCAGCAACGCTCCGAAGTGCTCTAAGTGCGCCGGTGCCCACGTCGCATCACGGACGTCCCCATGCACGTCCACCACAGTTAAATGTGCTCTATGCCCAGAAGGCCACAACACCCACCCCTCATACAGCATGAGATGCCCACTAGTTAGAAATGCTATGAAAAAGCCTACTACAACGAAATGACTTCTCTCTCCATCATTTGCCGAAATATCTATGGGCACAATTCAGTCAAACTAGACTACGTTAAAGAACTATGCCGTCAATTTAATGTTGTGTGCTTACAAGAACATTTACTCACCTCCGAAAATTTTGGTCTTTTCGAACAGTTGAATCAAAAAACTGTGTTCATGCATGAAGCAAAAAGGTCCTCAGTCCGCGGTCGACCTAGTGGGGGCACTGCTATCATAACGGACAGTTCGCTTGAATGTCAAAAGCTGGAATCGTGTGAGTTCTTCCTCGCTGTAGATTTTCCTGGCCCCGGGGGTTTTGTTCTGATCACGGTTTATCTACCAACAAACCTAAACACCCTCTCTTCCGAAAAACGGTTCTCGGAAGCTTGTGGCCGCCTCTCGCGCTTACTTATTAGGCTGGGCAATCGAAGAGTGCTAGTCTGCGGTGACTTTCAGTGCGACTTAACGAACCCATCAAATAAGCTCTCCGAAATCTTCTTCTCAGTAATCCCAGCTGGGTATGATCTCTGTGAAAAGACTGACGCATATACGTACATCCATAATTCCGGTTCAACGACAAACATTGACCACGTGCTATGTAACTTCTCTCTAGGTGCTCCAGTCACCGTGGACTCTGAGCACACAGTAAGTGATCACCTTGGCTTGTGCTTTAAGGCTAACTTCTTCCCGTGTAGGCCGAATAAGCCCCAAATTTATGCTACCAAGACTGAGTGGAATAAAATAAACGCCGACCAGTATAAACAGACATGTGATGAGATTCTCGGAAAGATAAAAG
Organism: Artemia franciscana; assembly: GCF_032884065.1. Lineage (NCBI taxonomy): Eukaryota > Metazoa > Arthropoda > Branchiopoda > Anostraca > Artemiidae > Artemia > Artemia franciscana. The sequence goes on along the minus strand of NC_088866.1, from coordinate 48,161,458 downwards.
TTCCCTTTCAGCTCTTGATGCATGGCTCGAGTGATTTGGTAGCACTAGACATTTATTGTACTGAGATTATACATGCAATGAAAACGGCTGAGCAGGCTTCTGTACCCACTCGCCGTTTTAAACCTGGAATCAGCAAGCCTGGCTGGAGTCGCTCTCCTAAAGTAAGGCAAGCCAAAGCTCGTGCTAAGTTTTGGCTGAGATTATGGCGCGATTGCGAGAGGCCTAGGTCAGGTGTAGTGTTTGAGCAGTTCCGCAACACGAAAAAAACTTATAATAAGTCTGTAAGTGATCTTAAAGCTGCCGAAGCCGAACTTGCTTCCCAAGAAGCAGCAAATAATCCTGTATCTATGTGGAAGTCTTTTAGACAGTCTAAACCAGTGACAAACCCTGCTAGTAACATACCTGAGGAGCAGTGGGTAAAACATTATAGTGAAGTTTTTGGGATCAAACATGCCCAACTAACAACCGAAAGTGATAGCGAGCTCTCACGAGCTTTTGCGTCCCTCTTGAGCCAACGGAACTATTTTACCGTCTCAATAGGCGAAGTGCTCCAGGTTATTAAGCAGCTGAGAAAGGGCAAGGCTCCCGGGCACGACGGAATTGTGACTGAACACCTCCGCTGTAGCTCACCTCTGCTCATTGAGCACTTGACGCTGCTATATCAAATGTGCCTTGATTCTGGTGCAGTCCCTAAGTCGTTTGCCCTAGGTATTGTGTCTAACGTCTTGAAGAAGGGAAAAAATCGTAACCTCTGCTCTAGCTATAGGCCTATAACAGTTTCTAGTACATTAAGCAAAGTGTTAGAGAGACTTCTGTTACCTGAGCTGTTACGCAAGTGTAAAATTGACAATCGACAATTCGGGTTCCGTCGCCACCTCGGTTGTGCATTTGCACATCGCCTCCTTACGCGTATAGTATCGAAAGCTCAGAATCAATCACGGACTCTTTTAATTTGTGCAGTAGATGTGTCCGCGGCGTTCGATTCGGTAATTCATTCAAAGTTAATTTTGAACCTGCTGCACCAAGGTGTGAACCCACATGTAGCGGCCGTCCTATGGCACTGGTATTCGAGTAGCCTTATCCGTGTTAAGTTGAGTAGTGAATTCCTGTCGAAACCGATTAAGCTTCACCGGGGACTGCGTCAAGGGTCGGTTTTAAGCCCTGTACTCTTCAATTCACTAACCTCGTCGGTAACAAAAAAGATTAACGGTGGTTTTAACACTGAATGTATGGATGTGAGCCTACTGTGCTACGCCGACGACATATTACTGGTGAGCACATCGCTTTGTAACCTTCAAGCTAATATCGATCTCCTAAGTCGAGGTTATACTAATATTGGTCTGGTTATTAACCCTGCTAAAACAGATTTTCTTGTATTTGAACCCCCGCGTGCGCCGTCTGAAGTTGCCCGTCGCGAGGCTACCCGTGTTACCGTTGCAGGGCAAGTAGTACTTCCAAGCCGCAAGTTGAAGTACCTAGGTATCACATATGGAAGCGACCTCAGAAGCTCGCGTGCTCTTTTTGTTGACCAGGTTCTGTCGGGTTTTCGGTCTGGGTATGCTAAACTTGCAGCTCTGAAGTTTAAATTTAATAAGCATATTCTTGCTAGGTTGTATCGTGCCGTCGCTCTTCCCTTTGCTCACTACATCTCACCCGTTTGGCATTGGCTATCGAATTCGGATATGTTGCGAATCCGTTCAGGCTTTTGCAAATATTTAAAGTTTCTGCTTGGTCTGCCACTTTACCTCCGTAACACTGGTCTGCTAGAAAAGTATCATATACCTGATCCTGTTGAGTTCATGCCGAATTTTGAAAAACAAGCTCTCGTGAAACACAGGGCACTATTATTTGATTTCCCAGCGACTTTTTTGCTTGATAGTTGAAGTGTGATTTGTTTGTATTTAGTGATTATTATGTTCGGTTGATTTGTTTTCGTCTTTAATTTCTCTTTTCTTTTGTTTTGCTCCGCTTCTTCATGCTTCTTTTTTATAAGCGGGTTTGTAATAAATTATTATTATTATTATATATATATATATATATATATATATATATATATATATATATATATATATATATATATATATATATATATATATATATATATATATATATATATATTACATATCGAAAATATATCTCATTCAAGTTCAGTTCCGCATGTTTGAGCAGTCTTTCTTAATGATTTCTGACAAAACGTCGAAAAAGCAAGAACAAATGGAGGGACAATCCCCTCCTGTACGGAATAGTTTCTTTGTTTTCTTTAAGTTTTAATCTTGCTCTTTACTTTCATTTGATGGATTTGTTATTCTATGTAATTTCTGACCGTTTTTCAGTGTCAGAAAATCTCATCCAGCCCCATCCCTGTGTAAAATCTCCCCTGCAAAATTCCAACGGAAACGTTTTTCCATGACAAATACTATATTGGAAAAATGAGCAAATTGCTTAACTTACATACCTTTCCCCAGAGACTATGACGGGTCATGTCATCCTCAAAGGTATAGTTATTGGACCTTTCAGCTATGCCGAATCAAATGACTATCTCAAAATTTTTATCCAATGACCTCGGGGAAAAACAGGGGGCTCTGAGGGGGCTAGTTGACCTTCAATAAGGTTTGGTCACTTTAAGAGCGGACTAGAACTTTTGATTCCCGGTCAAATAAGTCCTCTCTCAATCTCCTAGGATCATTCGTTCAATACGATCGCCCCTGGGGAAACCAAAAAACAAATATATAGAAGCTTGAAACCTCTACATTAGTGTTCTCTAATATGCTGAATCTAATAGTATATTTTTCATTAATTCATTATCAATTAATTTTTTCATTAAGATGGCTTAGGTTTTGGGGTTGTTTCCTCCCTTTTTCGAAAAACATGCATATTTTCTCAGGCTCGTAACTTTTAATAGGTAACAATAAACAGAATGAACTTCACATATTTCTAATTAACATAAAAAGCTAATTCCTTTGATGGATCTGTTCTTACTAAATTTGCTAGTTTTAGAGTTTTATTTACTTTTGAGCCAGGTCGCTCCTTACAGTCACCACAGTTATCAAAGAGGATTGAAGTTAACATAAGTCTCATAGAAATAGAAGAAGGCTCTGAAAGAACTCTTTGAAAATTAATGTGTAAACTTCAGCCTGATAGGCTGAATAATTCTGAATATCAGCTAGATAGGCTTATAAACTCCAAGTTTCGATAAGAGATCTTTTAGAGAAATTATACTCAAGAGGACCACACCAGGTACTCGGTAATTTTTTTTTTATTCAAAACAAATGTGGAGACGCTTGGAAGGGGTAAAGGGTCAACCATTGAAAAGATTGAAGTGATCGAGGTGTTTGCGTAGCTATGTTGGCTTCAGGTGGCTTAGTGCTATAGTTAGCTGTTTATAGTAGCAACAAGAGCGTATACAGAATTTTGTTGGGACTGGGTAAAAAAAATTCACAAAACGCATCAATTTTTTTATGTATTTTTGTTACTTTTTATTAGTCTGCCAAAAATGTTGGGAAGGGGGTTAAAACATGTTAACCCCCCTCCCCCTCCTGGACTCAGCCTTGAGTAGTAATAGTAGTTTTCGAGTTCTTCAGAATTCCTTCTTTCTCTTGTAGAACCATCAGGATAAAATTTATCAGGGCTTGGTTTATGAGTCAGGATCTTCACATTAATCATTGTGGCTTACCACTGTCTATCTATAGGTGTTCTGAGCAGGGCTTCCCCTATCTCCCAGCTTTCAGAGATTCCCGTGAATTTCTCAAAAAGTAAATTGGGCTTTCCGAAATTTCCCCGAAATTAATTATTTGTATTTTGTGTTGCACTCATGTCCGTTAATTTTCGGGGACATCTAGAAGAAACTAGGTTTTACTCGGGAAAATTTGGGTGAAAAATAAGTGGTAGTCCAAAGTAGTCGTCTTTGGGGTGTTGTTTCCTGATTTAAAAGATTATTTAATCATTTTTTATTATTTCTGTGACTGTAAGAGATGCGAAGATTTCGACTAAAGCGATCGATTCTAAAGACCAGGTTTGGTTATGTTTTATATAAAGCACGTCTCTAAAATGTTATTATGCGTTTCTTTTTATGATAGTAGCCAAATTCCTTGGTATAAATGCGTAGAAACGTGATTTTTTTCGCAGAGGGATCTATATCCCTAATTTAATTTGGTGCAGACATGCAAAAATGCTATAAATCGTATTCTTTAAAATTTTGTTTTTATCTTATTTACTATCTTGTATTATTAATTATCAATTATGATCTATGATATTAATTATGTAATTATAATTGATTATTATTTTTAGGCTGCTTCTAAAGGTCTCAAAGCCACTCACGACCGTAGAACGCATCTTAGAGACTCCTATTCTCAAATGTCTTTTTTTTTCTTTGCAGACCTCGAAAGCAAAGATGGGTGACAAGGTGTAGGCTCTAGCCTGACAACATGGTTGTTTATCTCATTCCATGCGTTTGTAATTTTTTTCGAATATTAGTTGGATGTTTCGCAATTACATGCCAATGTTGATTAATTGTGGTTTTAAATGTTTATAACTCAGTGAAATTGATATTTTTGGGCAAAAAATTTATTGTTCCAGTCAAAAGTGTTTCGATCACATGGTCGAGAGCTGTCAAACTTTTTTTTTTAATTTTGTGATGTCGCGCAATAAATTAAAAAAAAAATCTACTTTTCTTCCTGTTTTAGGTGTCTTGACAAGACTGGCTACAGGATAGGGTGGGGAGGTGTATATTCCATACGGCAAAGGGGAGAACAAAGTAAAACTGCAAAAGTTATAATATTTGGAAGGTTACGGTTTAATGTAAAAATTCAAATGAACTTCATCTAGGCAAAAACTTCAAATTTCCAGTGGTGGATTGTAGGCTTAACTCTAAATAGCTTTTGCAAGGTCGTATCCAGGGGGTAGGGGTTGCTGGTTTAATACCTCTTCCCCACCCCCCTAAAAAAAAATGTCCTGCTTGTAAGAAAGTAACAAAAATGCATGTAAACAAATTTTCGCTTAGAGGAACCTTGATAATCACTAATCCACTGTTGTCAATGGGCCATACGTTGCGCCGCTTGTAATTCTGAATCCGTAAATTGTCACACCAAAGTGGTTGTAAGACATTTTGTTCAGTCAGTTTAGTTTCTGAGTGTCAAAAATATAACTTTGTATTTTGCACCTAAACATTCAAGAATAGATTTTTCTGATGGTGACATCGCTGGGCGTCTGTGGATTGTTCAACTACCCCTGTGGGCCTAAGTAACACAGAAGTGTTTTCTGATGTTTCTAAACTTGATTCATGTTCCAGTCAACTCGATTAATTCACTTCACAGCACACTATTACACAGTCTTCTTCGGTTCCAAACGCATTGAACGATTTATCTCTAAATTATCGTTGTTTGAAGGAGTGTCCAAACTTCGTCTGCTAAAGAAGGACTCAAGATATTTCATACACTTTTCCAAGCACCTGGGAAAAAGAAGTCTAGGTTTTTGTTGGATGGGCTGATTCCTTTCAGCTAAATGTCATTTTCTTCTTCTGAGAACAACGCTTGTTGTTGATTCTGTCTTCTCTTTTCGTCCGGAACAGCTGGCAAAGGCAGTCAACAACGCTTAGGCTACTTTATCAGCGAAGAAACTGAAATGATCCAATTGGAGGCTACGCAAGTTACCAGCAAACATTGTTTCACAAAACTGAAAAGAAAACTGAGATAACTTTATCTCTGTTGGGTATAAACGGTTCTGGTCTTATTTGAATCACGGATCCAGAACCGTCTCAAAATGATGGTCATTTCGACCTCTTTTGTGACAAAGGGCATGGCATGATTTCGAAAGTCTGGCAAATCATGTTCTTTCTGCAGCTGCAAATGAAACGTGTATTTCTCCAATTCCCCAAATAGTATTATTGGCGCTTGCATAGAAATTCCCTAACAGTCCTTCATCGAGAAAGTAAACGCAATTCTTTGCTTTTCTGTACTTGCTGATGAAACGGCAAATGTTTCCAATATATAGCAGCAAATTATTTCCCCTACATCTCTGCTTGAAAACTTCGGCAGTATTTTCTTGGTTTTGTTCCAGTTACGAATCTAACGAGAGGAGGTTTCGCTTCGTCAATTCTGCATTTTCTTGAGAGTCTTGGGATATGACCTAAACAAGATGGTTATCCATGGGATATGGTGGTGTGATAGCGATGAGCAGCCATCTAAAGGGTGTTCGGGCCACTATCCGGAGGCAGTTTATGTCCACTGTAGCGCACGTAGTCTCAACCTTGTCATTTTGTCTATCTCTTCTGTTCCAGCTTTATGAGCATTTCTTCGTAACTCTATCGCAAGTCTATGATTTCTAGGGTACTTAGCGACTTGGAACCCGAAACCTGAAAGAAAAAATAAATCAACGAACTTGTCGAATCCGTGAAAATAGAACCTGATTGGATTCTGCGAAACAAGATAGGGCGAGTGCCATGATTCAGTTATGCGTCTGTTTGAGCTCTATCAACCACTTTTGCGTTCTCTAGAATTTTAGAGGGAAGCAGTAACGCAAAAATGTCTGCAAAATTGCTGCAAATGCTGGATGTCGTGAACCAGTATTAGTCTATTATGTGTCTCTATGTTGTAAAGGAACTTTTCAGCCTGGCGTTGCCTTGTGCAAGACTTCAGTCAGTTGACTGTGACTTGATTAGCGCTTGTAGACACGCAAATACTGTTCTTTTCAGAACAATGACAATGTGACTAGATGCTGCCCCTGCTTTCACTCTTATTTTTGACAACGCTCAGTCTTTTGCATCTACTTTAGGGCTTAAAATGACTCGTTGAAGAACAAGAGGTGGGAGACGGTAAAAGAAAGATCGAGCGGTTTAGAGCAGTTCGACGTCCACGGAGACTGCACAAAAATGTCATTGAGGTTTTTGCAGGGAAGAAAATTCGTCTTTTAATATCGTTTTGTGGGCACGTAATTTACTCGACAATAACTCTTGGTTAGCTCTGTAAGTATATTAAATAAAAAAACAAGTTTTTTGAAATGAAAGTAAGGACGCTAAACGCTAAAGTTTTTTATTGTTTTAAAAAGTACAGTTGCCAGAAAGAATCAAACTTTAGCGCAAGGAGCGGGATGTTGAGGAGGAAAAGCCCCTTCTAATACGGAGTAATTTCTGTTCGTTTTAAGTTTTAATGTCGCTCCTTACTTTCATTTCAAAAACCTTGTTTTTTTATTTAATTTCTGAAAGTTTTTGAATTAATGCATGTCTGATTTTGGCTCTCCGTACATAAATTATTAAAATGAAATTTGCATATTAATTCTTTTTTTGGCTAAATGGCTTTCTCTTAGTTTTGATCAGACGATTTTGAGAAATGAGGGATGGGGAAGGAGGCCTAGTTGCCCTCCAATTTTTCGGTTACTTAAAAAGGCAACTAGAACTTTCAATTTTTAATGAACGTTTTATTAGTAAAAAATATACGTAACTTAAGAATTAACTTACGTAATAAACTTTTATATTCTTATATTTTTGATTATATATATGAGGGGGTTTGTCACCTCGTTAATACCTCGCTCTTCACACTAAATCTTCAAGTTTTGTCCCTGTTCTTTAAGAATGACCCCTGAATCAGAAAGGCCGTAGAACAAATAGTTGAAATTACTAAAAATTATTTAGCATAAAGAGCGAAGTATTTATCTCCTCCTAAATACGTCGCTCTTTATGCTAAAGTATTTTTAGAACCCCTCATATACGCAATAATCTCTCTTCGTTTTAAGTTTTAATGCTTCTCCTTACTTGCAATTGAAAAAAATCTTTTTCATGTTTATATTTTATTGTTTTTTTTTTTTTTTTAACAGTAATGCTAGAAAATCCTGCGCCCTGTTCATTGAATTTCTCTTCCCCCATGAAACATTCCTCCAAGGAAATATCCTCCCATATAGCCCCCTCCCCTGAATCCCACACCCAAACCAAAAATTCCCCCTGAAAACGACGGTACACTTCCCAATAACCATTACTGTATGTAAATATTGGTCAAAGTTTGTAACTTGCAGCCCCTCCCCCAGGGGCTGTGGCGGGGGGGGGTGGTATGTCATCTCTCAGGACATAGTTATTATGGTTTTCGACTATGTGGAACAAAATGGCTATCTCAAAATTTTAATTCGTTGACTTTGGGAAAAAATGAGCGTGGGAGAGGGCCTAGGTGCCCTCCTTGTAACACTCTAGGACCACTTTTTCGATACGATGACTCCTGGGAAAAAAAACAAACAAATAAACACGCACCCGTGATTTGTCTTCTGGCAAAAAATACGAAATCCCACATTTTTGTAGATTGGACCTTGAAATTTTTTCCAGAGGGTTCTCTGATACGTTGAATGCGATGGTGTGATTTTCGTTAAGATCTTATGACTTTTAGGGGGTGTTTTCTCCTATTTTCCAAAATAAGGCAAATTTTCTCAGGCTCGTAACTTTTGATGACAAAGACTAAATCTGATGAAACTTAAATATTTAAAATCAGCATAAACATCCGGTTCTTTTGATATATCTTTTAGCATCGAAATTCCGTTTTTTAGAGTTTCGTTTGCTATTGAGCCGGGTCGCTCCTTACTACATTTCGTTACCACGAACTGTTTGATTAAATATATAAATACTTGGTTTCCTAATGCATTACTGAAAAAAAAAATGTCCCTCAAAGATCCATCACTCTAAAGGATGCACCCTCATTCGCAAGAGGTGGAGGTCTCAATAGTCGACCGTAGTTGAAAAAAGTTGAACAATTAGCGAGGGAATTAACTTAGGCCAACCCTTCTATTTTCAGGATAGGTGACATATTGAAATAAATTATTTCAAGCAAGCACCAATTATTGAAGGTCGCATCAAACAATAAAGAAAAGCAAATTTTTTTAATAGAATGCTTACAAGAAAGTTGAAAATACAAATAACGAATATATTAAATTAAGCATAGATAATTTTTTTTTCTGTATTTATGGTCTTGCCGCCATGTTTCTTATTTCTGTCTTCAGAGCTTTCAGTTATTCTTATGGTATCTTCAGTAGTTTTAACCTTATTTTAATAATAGGTTCTAATAGGAGTCTAGTTTTGCTTCTTCAGCCGTACCTCAGTCGGCTTTATTGATTTGATTCCCATTTGGCTCCAGGGGGTTTTGGTTCAAATTCTGAACCAGTCTGTTTTATTTTATAATTAATTATCGAGATATTTATCTATTATAATATTTCTTATCAATTGTAGAATTGAAGGCCCGATTGTTGTCTACCAATACTTTCAAGTCCATTCTAGTGCTAGGTTTGGATAGAAGTCGAATTTCTCTTCGCTAGCCATTTTTCACGTCGTCGGCTTTGTTGGTGTGAATCCTATTTTGGGTCGAGGGGATTCTGGAAATCCTAGACCTGTCTTTTTTTTGTTTTAAAATATCGGTGTATCTATTGTAACATTTCAAAACAGCTGTAGAATAAAAGGCCAAATTTTATGCCACCAATATTTTTAACTCTTTTTCAATCCTAGGTTCTGATTGGAGTTACTTTAGCTTCGTTGGCCGGGTTTCATGTCGTTGGCTGTATTGATGTGATATCCTATTTTGGGCTTAGGGGTTCTGGAATCAAATTGTTAGCCAGCATGTTTGTGGTTTTAAAATTATTCATTTGTTCAAATATTGTGATATTTCATATCAATAGTAGAATGTTCTGGGTACCTGGCTGACGAACCGTATTTCAAGCAGTAGGCTGTACGAAAAGTGTAGCTCAATTCTGCCTTCTAGTTCTATAATTAGAGAAAGGTTGAGATGTCTAGGGCACATTGTGTGGATGAAGAATGATAGATTACCGAAGGCTGTCCTTTTCAACCAACCGTCTAGGGCTAAACGGAAAGCAGGTCGTCCACGATCGGGGTGGGAGGATGTCGTAAAGGAAGATTTAAGGGAAATGGAAACTTCCTGGGAGTATGTAAAGACGAAGGCTTCGAATAGATTTAGATGGAGGAGGAGCGTGCCTAGCTGCGTTGACCTCAGATGGGTTGGTGCTGTGGTGAGTTGTTAGTAGTTGCAGTAGTAGATTGAAAGGCTCAATTAAACTCGTGTTCCCTGTAAAAACCTAACATTTGTATTTTTAAAGAGAATCCTAAACTGATTATCTACTTTGTTTTTTAGCAGGTAAAATAGACGAAGATGCGAATTTTGTTAATATGTTTTTTGAATTCCGTTTTCTTTCGTCTTTTCTAGTCCGTTTTATGCTGGACTTAGATGCTAGTTTTTGTAATTCTTTTCCGTTCATGCTAGGTTTTGTCTGTGGAAAATCGGTGAAATACTGTTCTCACCATTTCAGATGGTGAGAACAGGTGCCTGAAATGATTTCACCATTTCAGGTTGTATCTAAAAAAAAGTATAGTAGATAAAAAGTTTTAACTCATGCCTTTGGTTTCACTGGATTGGAATTGGGAGAGGTCCGTCCTATGCTTAAAATTGATCTTTTTTCTTTTTTTTATATTAGGCTTTAGCAAAGGATAGTTGACGTCCGCTTGACTAAAAAAAAACAACCGTATATGCCTCACATCATATATCTCTTATAGATATTTACCATTCTGTATTGGTTTTAAAAGCACTTGCTTGAAAAGTTGTATCTATGCATGCCTAAATTATTACTTGCCACTCTGGTATTTTAGTTGGTTTTTCTGGTAATAAAATTATGCAAGCTTGTCAGATTTTATTCCAGCCAGCTGTAAAATTCGCCTCCCCCTGCCACAGAAAGATATTTTCCTGGAGGATTTTCAGATATCCATGGAACAAATAATCATAAGCTTAATTTCTCTCTTTTTTCTTCCAAAATTCAATAAAAAAATAAATTATTGAATCCCTTCAGATAAGAATTTCTCGTTACGCGAAAAATTTATCGATCCCCTAATCAATATCGCTTACAACCTCCTCCCCATATTGCAGGTTTTGCACTTTTAAAAATAAAAGGATAGCCCAATTGAATGTAATGTCCTGAAACTACCCAAGAAAGATATTCAAAATAAACTCTCAAATTGCCTCAAATATCACAGCCTCTCAATTTCAGCAAAAAGCCTGGCTGAGCAGAGATTATTCAAAATAATTCAAGTTTTCTCAAAATATTCAAGTTTTGTAATCCAGTGACTTGAATCCTAAGGGCTAATGCAAGACTTGCAAATTGGTGGAAGTATTTTCAGCATAAAGAGATTCGAGAAGAAACAAAAGTAAAGAAAGTAGGGACGTTTTATCGGACGATTTAAAACACTTTTCTCAATTTGTACTTGGCAATAATTGTAATTTGACTTGCTGGTAGGATATTATTTCAAAATTCTATTATCTGAGTTTCTTGAAACATTGGCAATAGTGTTGCGCTTAAGTAGAAAAATTGGAAATTTGTTCAAACGGCTAAAATAAGTAAGTTATCACCCTTAAGGCCAATTCATATAATTTATTCATGTGTGAATTAATTTCTTGGATAAAGTTCAGATCAGGGACTTGAAGCTACTGAAATTTTTGGGAATGGATTTAGGTTAGCCTAGAGACAGATGCCAAATCCAGAATCACAATTAATAAATGAGAAAAAAAGCTTCAGATGAAACTAAGACAATAAGAATTCTAATGAACACGGATGTCTTGACATGATTAATATTGTTATCAGTTGTTGCAAGGGATAGTAGCCTATATACAAGATTATATAGGCTAGCTGAAATAGGGACAAGGTGAAAATATTATTTGACCCTTTTGGTTCAGGAATGAATTCAAGGTCAAAAATAGGTAAAATTCTAGTTTAGTGACTTTGTGCTATCTTAGAAAGGGGTTTGGTTAGGAAAATGAAACTTTCAGGAATGGGTCTACAGGTCAAAGTAGGCTATGTCCCAGGAAGGTATTTTGAAGTACCTATCTTCACTCCCTCTGCCTCTAGAGGACCCTGACCTTTAAAAATATATGTGTCATAAAAGTGAAACCTGCTAGATCTTCTGCTTGAATGAAGTACAATAAAATTGTTTTTTTTTATATATATATATCTGGTAATTACCTAGATATTACCTAGTAAACCTGTTGAATGATGGCTCTCCTGATGACAACATGCTAAAACAAAAAGAGAGATATTTTAAGATTATCAATTTTATGCTTTTTTTCACAATTTTGAAAATTTATCCCTCCTCCTAATAATATCACATACAATCCTTTTTTATCTATCTTTTTAAATCATTTTTTGAAAATTTAATTCCAGTCAATTTAACTGACACACAGCTATTAAATTCAAAAAAATGACCCTATTCACTCAACAGAAGTGCTATATTTAAGAAATATAAACCTATGATATTTGTGACTGACCTGGAAAAGACACATTACTAAAGCATTTTGAAATACAAATTACAATTATGTTAGTCAAATAGTATTATTAGCCAAATCTAATAGCTGTGTTTCAGGGTAACTAAATGTAGCTATATTGTTAAAAAATGACTTGGAAGCATGGATGAAAATAAGAAGAAGTTGTTTATGTGAACTTTCAGCAAGAATTATTCTTAGAAGTTGGCAATGGCATGCCTTGGGGATAATCTTGGGTTCAACATTTTTTTTTCAATATTTTTGTTAGTGATCCTCCAGAAGCTGTAAGAAAAGAGATATGGTTTCATGCTAATGATTCAAAGCTCTTTGGATCTGCAGTCATCAGTTGCAGGAGCTTCCTTACAGGAACACCTATATTTGCTCTCACTTTGGGTACACAAGTAGAAACTTAAATTTGACATTCAAAATGCAAGTCAGTGCACTTTGGGAGATAGTTGGTAGATAAGGATAGGAGTTTGGAGATAGAGTGGTAGATAAGGATTGGGAGATAAGGTGGTAGCACCATATGATTAGAGTAGATGGCTAAATACAATTGATTGACTCTACAAGCTGGGAGAGGTTTAGGAATTGTTTATAAGGAGTTCTACTCCAAAATAGAGCACCTTAGCTATGCTTTAAAGTTAAACTGAGATAGAAATCCATGATTACTTGAATTGACCATGAATAATATCAGTTGATTTTTGCTTTTTCTTGGATTAAGACTAAACTAACTAATGAGTGATTGTGATGCACAGTATAAGTGTATACATTGCTTCTAATATGTTATGATAGGATAGGGATTGATTTATTGGACAATTTCATGGATGATGATTATGATCATGAGAAACATAGAAGGCAGTATTGTGCTCATGCAGATAGGGTCATGCATGACCCTCAAAAGTTGTTGAAGAGTTTATACAGGATTACAAATAGCTGGTATGTACTTTTTAGCATACCCTTCCCTGAGTTTTTTGGATTTTGTTGTAAATTTCACTAGCCAGTTTCAACATTTAGAATAACTTTAAAATAGAAAAAAATTAGTAAGTTTATCTCAAATAGGCAGCCAATTACCAGTGATTTGAACATCTTGAATACTGTAGATTCAGGTTATAAGATCAAATTTGAGGAAACACCATTGAAAGATTTGAAAACAAAGAATAAGTTTTACCCTACTTTTGAAGAATTACACATAAGAAAAGAAGTTGATACTTTATTGCATAAAAATGTTATTGTTGTAGTTCCAAGTTCAGAAAAAAGAAAATGCTTTGTAGTTCTCCTATTTTTATGATCCTGATGAAAAAAGATTTGTCTTAATTTGTTCTCTTTTAACTCTTAATGAGTTAAATAAAAATGTTAAACACAGCCATTTTAAAATAGAAGTTTTCAGTCTGTGGTTCTCTTAATGAAAAAAAATATTTTTATGTGACCTCTATTGACATTGTTGATTTTACTATTCATGTCTTGCTGATCTTGATGATCAAATATGGTTTTGTTTGAGGAAGATTGTTGCTAGGTTTTAATGCCATTGTCAGAATTCCCAAGGGTTCTTACAAGACATATGAAACCAGTTTTCTCCCTGACAAAGGGTATTTGTCTGTTGTTTATTAGGATGATTCAATCTTTCTTGGAAGGTTATTTTCAGAATGTCATAACATTATTCATGAAACAGTGAAATCATTGTCAGGATTGAGGGTTTGTCATCCAACTGGAAAATTCAAGTCAACTTGTGTTTGGGATTTAAAGTTTCTTAGTCCAGAATTGACTTCAGTTCCAGAATTGGCCAAAACTCTAGGCGTTCTTGTTTCAACCTTCCCAATAGTGGATAGTGATCAAAGAGTAAATCATTGCTCTCAGAGCCTTAAGTTTCAAATCTGTGCTTGATATGGCTCTCAGAGCCCTGGAATTGGTTCTAGGAACACAAGATCTAGTTCTCAGAGGCTGAAAATAGGTTCTAGAACCTCCCAAACTGACTCTGTGTGCCCCATAAGAAATCCATGACCAAAGAAATGACAGAAAATAGAAGGTTTCTCCCAAAAGCACAAAGGCAAAAGATGAAAACAAAGTATGTCAAATGATGCTCTATTTGAAAAGGTTTCTGCAGATTGTTCTGTGGTACTAAGGAAGGTCCCATGATCCATAAAAAACTTGCCAAATTCACAAACAGAGCTATTTCTGAACCTCCGGAAATAAGGAAGATGAAGGATTTATTTGAGTGCCTCACTGAGCCTGCTAATACTAATAAAAGTTTTGTTTCCAAGGTTAACAGTAAAATTTGGGCTACTCTCTCAACACTGGATAAACAGAGGCATGCTAAGCCGCTTCAAGTGCAATGGACTATTGCTCACTCAACTGTTTATGTTTTAGAATCAACAAATGTGATTCTTAAGCTGGAAAACCATGATATCAAAGAAAAGGTTGTCAAAAACCTAACAGATGTGGTTCACATCATGACCTCTTATGCACTCATCAATTATAATCTCAGTCTAAAAAGACCTCATTTGATTATGTTCAAAATGAGTCCAGATCCCTTGGTAGCATTAGCTTTATGTGCCCCTGAAGTCAAAGTGATGGAGTCTCTTTTTGGCAAGGACATTGCCAAAACACCATCCAATGCCATATCTTTGGTGTGTTTGGTAGGACTATTTGGAAGACCAAAAACATGCAAGGGTAGGGGGTCCATTGTTATCATTGCTGGCAGAACAAGGCCCCCAGTCCAAACTTTGCTGAAATTAGGGCCTTTGACTGGAGAGCAGAGTTGTTGAGTGCTCAAGCACTAAAACATACACAGGGCAATTTTGTACCCAAGCTAATTTTAACATCTGATGTAAGTTTAGAACTACAATAGCGCTTGAATATTCCCAATCATTCTTCTAAAGCAATTGAGCCTAGATTAGTTGACAAAATTTATGTGTGATGATGCATCCAAACTGGGTGGTGCATCAGAACTAGGTTAGGCTTTTGTGTATGAATATTCCATGAAAATGGCCACATGTGAATGGTCCTCAGAAAAAAAAAAAAAGGATTTGACATCAATGTTTAAAACAATCAAACCATGCAACCACATTGGTGGTTAAATTTTGGCCTTCCTTGTGTCTAGTGATGCATCTAGCTACTTATATTAGAATGACAAAATATCAAAATAGAGACAACACAATGTTTCTTACATATCATAAGCCTCATATTGCTGCTTCCAAGTCATCTATTTCTAGATGGATCTAAGAAGTGTTATTTCTTGCAGTTGTAAATCTTGGTGTTTTTGGTGCTCATAGCACCAGTACCTCAAGTACTGGACATAGTCTACCTCAATGTCCTACCTTAAAGTAAGGCACTACAACAACCCATTAGAAAGTGGATAACAGTTATCTGTCTTTGGAATTTATTCATTTATTATTTTGTTTGAAATATCTTACTATAAATGGCTTTGTACAACAGCCTTCTCTTACAAATAGGGCTATTATTGATTGTTAGTGATAGTTTAGCACATGGTGAACTTCAGAATCTCAGTTTAACTTGAAAGCATAGCTAAGGTGCTCTGCTTTGGAGTAGAATTGATAAATTAAACAAAAACTTACCAAGTTTGAAGTTTAATTATAGTTCTACTCCTAAAAAAGAGCACCAATGTAGCTGAGAGTTCAACTGCCCTCCTGATTTCCCTTCCCGTTCAACTCCCAGTGCTTCACCATGAGTTTAACCATCACATACTACAAGGACTTTAAAATACTGATATTATTCATGGTCAATCCAAGTGATTGCAGATGTTTATCTAAGTTGAACTCTCAGCAATGCTGGTGCTCCTTTTTTGTTGTAGAATTACAATCAAACTTGGTTAGTTTTCATTTTATTTATCAATTAAAATTGAACAGGCATGCACAAACAGTAGTTTCGAAAGCATCTCAGACCCTTGGCAGGATCGAGCATACAGTATGGAACAGATCATCTATGGTTATGACCAAACTGTACAAGGGCCTTGTGCATTCATTTCTAGGATTTTGGATATGTGTTGCAATGGCCCTGAACAAGAATCTGTTCAAAGACAGGCAAAAAAAGCTCTTGATGGATACAAGAATCTTGACTGTAAATCTGTATTGAATAAGCTACATCTCCTAGTGCTTGTGTAAAGATATTAAAGAGGGGATGTTTTATAATGACTTATAAGCTCTTGAATACCTATTCCTCCTGTCAAAGCCCTTTCAATTTGATGAATTTACTTTCCCAATTCATTGTTGCTTACTTTCTCTTCCAATTCTGCAGGTTCTGTTCTTTCAGAATAAAACCATTGACCATTGCCTAATTTAATGTAATGTCCTGATACAACCTCTGACAGATCTTCAAAATAAACCCGCGAATTGGCTCAAATACCACAACCTCTCACCTTCCCTAAAAAGCACTACTGAGTGAAATGAACTTATTGCTTGCTTTTGCTTATATATTAATGCTAATGCTTGTGTGCTTGCTTGCAGTTGCCTTATTATGCTTTTGTTACAGGTGCTTGGGTCAAATATACGTATCAACTGAATAGTACATCAAAGAAATCATTGCATGGTGTCAGAAGTTCAACATGGATAGTACACCAGCTCCATCAATCAACTGGTCAAGCCCCAACCTAAAATCAGAATGGAGAAAATTTAAGAGACATTATGAGCTCATGTTTTCTGGTCTACTAAGTGGAAAATCAGATGCAGTGAAATGCTCATACTTACTGATCTGGACTGGAGAAAAAAGACAGGATGTGTTCTCCACTTGGACCTTAACTGACGCGGAGGCAAACAAGCCAAAAGTATATCTAGACAAGTTCAAGAATTATATTCAGCCAAGTGCAAATCCCATCTTTGCCAAATACATCTTTCATCAGAGAAATCAAGCGGATGGAGAGATCATTGAGTCATATGTCACTCAGTTGAAAGTACTTGCCAAGGATTGTGAATTTGATACCCTAGAAGACCAGCTAGTTCGAGGTTGGTTGGTCTTTGGAGTCAAGAATGCAAGAATCCGTGAGCGGCTTCTCAGTGAGGGAGCCACACTTACATTGGCTAGAGCAATTGAGTGCATTCGAGCTATAGAAACTGTGCAAGAGATCCAAGCACTCATGCTTAACGAACAGGCGCAGATTCCAATTAAGCAGGAGGTGGAAGTGGTTCAAAGACAGAAAAATTCCCCTGCCTGCTATTTCTGCGGTGGCCCATACTCAAGAAGTCATAAGTGCCCAGCAAAAGGGAAGCAATGCAGCAAATGCAGGAAGATGAACCATTTTGCCAAAATGTGCAAGAGCAAAGTAGTACATGAACTTGAAACAAGAAGCGAAGTGGAAGATGGGAGAGAATTCATGATTGAGTCCATTTCCACAGAAGAAAAGGTGGAAATACCTTATGCTCTCATAAAACTGACAGAAAACAATAGTGAACTGGCGTTCAAGATAGACACTGATGCCAAGGCCAATATTTTGCCACTCAAAGACTTCAACAAATTGGCAAGAAAGCCAGCACTGCTGCCGACTGCTGATATGCTGACCAGCTACACCGGAGAACAGCTAAAGGTACTGGGGACAGCCAACCTAAAAGTTCAGTACAAGAACCAAACCCCCCAGATCCATACCTTCCATGTAGTCTGCACAGATAGAGCACCCATCCTCAGCCGCCAGTCCAGTGAACGACTTCAGCTGATCAAGTTTGTCCTCAGTGTCAGCAAGCCAGCCCCAATCAGACCAGTCATCCAAAAACTCTTAAACGAATTCAGTGATGTCTTCAAGGGCATCGGGACACTGCCTGGAACCTGCAAAATATATCTGAAAGAGGGTGCAATCCCTACTATGCAACCGCCAAAACGGGTTCCTTTTGCACTACAAGCTAAGTTCAAAGAGGAGTTAGACAGACTGGGGTCACTTGGAGTCATAGAAAAAGTGACCAAGCCAACACAGTGGGTGAATTCCTTGTTTCTTTTGAGAAAGGCAGATGGGTCACTCAGGATCTGTTTGGACCCTGTTGATTTAAACAGAGCAATTGAGAGACCGCATTACCCTGTTCCCTTATTTGATGAAGTAGCAGCAAAGTGCAAAGGTGCAAAGAAGTTCTTTAAGATGGATGCCCGAAATGGATACTGGTCGTTGGTGTTGGACCCACCATCCTCTGAGATGACAACATTCAACACCATTACGGCCGGTATAAATGGAACCGATACCCATTCGGATTGATTTTGGCGCAGGACGAATACCAGCAAAAGATGGAGGAAGTCTTTACAGAACTGGATATCGGGCTGATTGTTGATGATATTGCAGGCATTGGTTGTAGTGATGCTGAACATGACGCCAAGCTGAGGGCAGTACTCCAAGCCGCAAGAGACAAGGGAGTGCGGTTCAACAAAGAAAAATGTGTTTTTGACACTACTTCCATCACCTACTTTGGACACAGACTGACAACAAGCGGCATCGCCCTAGACCCAGAGAAAACCCAGGCATTAAAAAACATGCCCGCACCCCAAAACCAGGAGGAACTACAGACATTATTAGGAATGTACAATTACTTGTCTAGATACATCCCCAACCTGGCTACTCTGAACAAACCCCTCAGAGACCTGTCCAAACAGCAGAAGTTCGAATGGAATACAAGCCACAAGGAGGCCAAGAGAGGGATTCAGAATGCAATCTCCGAAAACCTCTCCTACTTTGATCCAGAGGCCAAGGAGATAGAGGTGATCACAGATGCTTCCCAGCATGGTCTGGGTGCCCAGCTATCAATGGACGGAGCAACCGTTGCTTTTGCATCTTGCTCTCTAAGTGAGACAGAGCAGCGTTACTCCCAAATGGAAAAAGATATGCTCGCAATAACCTTTGCTTGCAAAAGATTTCACCAGTATCTGTTTGGAAGAACGATATGCATGACCACAGACCACAAGCCTCTTGCACCTCCAAGGCTGCAGTGAATGATGTTGGCTATTCAGCCATATGATATCAAGCTTAGATACAAACCTGGAAAGACTATCCCTGTAGCGGACACCCTGTCCCGCTTGCACCTTGCGGATACAGACATTGAGTCGCAGGTAGACGTGGAAATTCTGGTTCACTCAGTCCTTCAAACTGTACCCATAGAAAGCCAAAGGCTAGCACAAATACGTAGAGAAACGACTAAAGACGAAACACTGAACTCCCTATTGGAAACAATACAAGTGGGTTGGCCAAACAATAAAAAGAGCCTAGACAGAAAACTTGGGCCCTTCTGGAATTATCGTCATGAGTTGGCAGAACTTGATGGCCTTGTTGTTAAAGGGGAGCGCATAGTCATCCAGATGCATGAGAGCAGGCATATTAGGCCAATTACACTCTTCCCATCTTGGAATGGCGAAGACCAAAGAGAGGGCAAGAACGTCTGTATTCTGGCCAGGCATCACTCGAGATATAGAGAGGCTGGTCAACCAGTGCGAGGTATGCGCCAAGTTTGCCATGAACCAACAGAAGGAGCCGATGATCCTGCACAAAATACCCGACTACCCATTCCAGCATGTAGCTGCTGAACCTGTTCCAGCTCATCGGACAGGATTACATGGTCACTGTCAATTACATGAGTCGGTTCTTTGAGGTTGATCGCCTGACAAACACCACGTCACGGCAGGTCATCAACAAACTGAAATCTCACTTCGTCCGATATGGGATTCCCGAGCGACTTACAACTGACAATGGCCCCCAGTTCAGCGCAAAGGAATTTCAGCAATTCATGACTGACTGGGGAATAATACACTCAAGCCCAAACTACCCTCAGTCCAACGGCTTAAGTGAAAAGGCTGTTCAAATAGCTAAAAGACTCCTGGTGGAGGCCGCTTAGAGCAAGAGTGATCCGTATATGGCACTATTGGAGTATCGGAACACACCCATTGATGGATTTGCCCCGGCTCAAATAATGGTGGGACGCCAACTGAGATTACTCCTGCCCAGCATCACACAAACTATGCAACCAGGAGCCTTCCAATTTGACTGATTCAGACAACAGAGGGAGAAGGCCCAAGAGGCACAAGGCAAACACTATAATCAGCATGCAAGGAATATGGAACCACTGAAAATGGGTCAGAAAGTATGGGTCCAGTTGGCTGACCAGGGAACCTGGAAGAAGGCAACAGTTTGCAAGACTGGCGACAGCCCTTGTTCATACTATGTGCGTCTCGAAGAAGGAGGGACGTTCCGCCGCAACAGAATACACATCAAATCATGACAAAACCCGATGGTGACTGACCTGCACGATGGTGCTAGTTGCCAAGTCGAAACTTCGAGCGTCTTGCCATTGAAGAATGTTCCCGATCCCTTAGTTGATTTTCAAGAGACTACGGACCCCCCTACAGTGGAGTCTCCAACACCAAAGCAAGGTGTCACAAACAAAGAGGCGGAGACCACGGATCCGGCTCAGGCAGAGCAGATTAACCATGGAAGAAGGATGATGGCAACTCGTTCTGGTCGTCAGGTGAAACCCCCAACAAAGTTGAATTTGTAGAAAAGAAGGGAGATGGAATGAATTGATTGTACTGTATTTAAAAAAAAAATTAAAAAAAAAAAAAGGATGAAATGAACTTATTGTACTAAAAAAAAAAAAAAAGCAAATCGTTCTGGTCGTCAGGTGAAACCCCCAACGAAGTTGAAGTTGAGCATATACAAAAAAACATCGTTGAATCACATGAAGAATAGAAGGAAGATGAAATGAACTTATTGCTTGCTTATGCTCATATATTAGTACTAATGCTTGTGTGCTTGCTTGCAGTTGCCTTATTATGCTTTTGTTACTGGTGCTTGGGTCAAATATACGTATTAACTGAATAGTACATCAAAGAAATCATTGCACTGAGCATATCCTCATAGAGCAGTGAGTTCAAAATATTCAAGTTTATAATCCAGTGCCTTAAATTCAATGGGCTACTACAAGATTGGCAAATTGGTTGAAGCAGTGTCAGTATAATACTTCTTATTAAGATGAAGGAGTATGATGAGGAATAGATAATTATGACATGATAGCCCATAATCACCTAACAGCAAAGAGACTTCTTCAGAGTAAAGAAGAAATAAAAAGTAAAGAAAGTAGGGAAATTTTAATCAGACAATTTAATATGCTTTTCTGATTTTGTACTTGACAGTACTTATAATTTGACTTGCTGGTAGGATTTTAGTTCAAAATTTGGTTAACTGGATTTGTTTAAACACCTGCAACATTGTCCCAACTAAGCTACATTGAATAATTGGTAAATAATTATTCTTAAGGGCAAGTCAAATAACTTATTTATGTGTGAATAAATTTGTTGGATAATGTTCAGATCATTGACTGTTGAAGCTAATGAAGTTTTTGGGAATGGATTTAGGTTAGCATAAAGACAGGTACTAAATCTAGAATCACGACCAGTAAATGAGAAAAAAAGCTTGATAAGAAAATCAGATGAAAACAAGTCAATAAAAATACTGACCTAATAAACACTGATATCTTGACATGACAAAAATATTGTTATCAGTTGGTTAAAGGGATAGTAGCCTATGCAATATTCCATAGCTGAAATAAGGACAAGGTGAAAATAGTATTTCTTTCCTTTTTGTTCAGGAATGGGTTCAAGGTGAAAAATTATACTGGGGAGATATTGCTGGGTAAACCTGTTGAATGATGACTCTCCTGAAGGTAACATGCTAAAACTGAAAGAGAGACATTCTAAGATTGTCAATTTTATGCTCATTTTATGGTTTTATTTGCAATTTTGACAAATTCTACATTTGTAGCCAACAATGTTGTAGTCTACAAATGTAGCCAATATCTACATTTGAATTCGGCTGAAGGAAGATTTTTAGTCGGTCTGGTATTCCATTAAATCAGACAAGAATTTTGGACACTCGGAACTTAATTTCATCAATATAACATTAGCTGCCATTTTTAACTTAGTTTTATCAAGAACAGCCAATGTGGCTACATTTTAGAGAAGATCAGATGCATCTTGATGCATTGGTGCTGATCCCAACCGTTTTTTTGCAAAAAAATAACCAAGTAATGACAGTTTGAACATTACATAGGTAAAAAATTGTTGGGAGCTCATTTTTGTCAAAAATAGGAAACTGATTGAATTGAATATTTTCTCTTATCCAGGTGTATTGGCTATAGTGTACACGTTTTGCATTGCCAAAATATAACAAGGGTTTGAAAAGGTGTTGGTCCAAGTCACGACTGAGCAGAGTCTAGAGTTCTACCCTAGCCTACCCTCCTAAACAAATTCAACTAGACATGCTATAAATTCTAAAAATAAAAATGATTATTAGTCTTGACTTTATTTAAATTTCAAAAGATGACAGACAAAACTAAGCATATATTGATGAAATTTTACTGTTTTAGCTTGAGAATAAGATATGTATGTTAAGTCCTTTTGTTGATTTTCAGAAAATGTGTATCTTGATCATGAAACTGTTGATTAAATTTCAAATTTGCTTCGAAAACTATATGGATGCAAAGTTTTGTCTATTGTTGAATCTTTTTTGCGTGGTGAATAACTTCTAGTCACGTTTGTGTACACAGGTCCAAAACAGATTTGTTGTCAAAGTCAATAATTGCTTATTCATTATTGGAAATTATCTATCTACACTGTACTTGCTAACCATTTGAACCCTTTTGACAGAATCCAGAGACGTTTGTGGTGTTTGGATCCTTGTTTTGGAAAATTCTTCTGTCTCATTCTTTATCTTTATTACTGTAAATCTTTGCATTAAAAGAAATTATTTGGTCTGTGGGGGGGATGAAGGTAAAGTTTTGGCAATCTAGTATCAATGATAGCTTCCTAGCAGAATGGATTCTATTTTTTATGGCACTTGGTATTAACCAAGTGACATATAGCAATCACAAATTCTGTTGGTCTGTTGGTCCTGGATTTGCTACTTTAGGCACTTCCAGGTAAGCTAGGACGATGAAATTTGACAGGCGTATCAGGGACCAAACCAGATTAAATTCGAAATAGTTGTTTTTCCGTTTTGACCATCTTGGGGGAGTGGGGGCCCGTTAATTCGGAAAAATAGAAAAAATTAAGTATTTTTAACTTACGAATGGTTGATAAGGTCTTAATGAAATTTTATGTTTGGAAGGATATCGTCTCTCAGAGCTTTTATTTTAAATATCGACAGGATCTGGTGATATTGGGGGGAGTTGGGCGGGAGAAACCTAAAATCTTGGAAAGCACTTAGAGTGGAGGGATTGGGATGAAACTCGGTTGGAAAAATAAGCACAAGTTCAAGATACATGATTGGCATAAACCAGAACGGATCCGCTCTCTTTGGGGTAATTGGGGTGGGGGGTGGGGGTTAATATTGAAAAATTAGAAAAAATGAGGTATTTTTAACTTACGAACGGGTGATCGGATCTCAACTGAAATTTGATATTTAGAAGGATATCGTGTCTCAAAGCTCTTATTTTAAATCCCGACCGAATCTGGTGACATTTGGGGGAGTTGGGGGGGAGCCTAAAATCATGGAAAACGCTTAGATTGGAGGGATTAGGATGAAAATTGGTGGCAAAATTAGTAGAAGTCTTAGATGCATGTTTTACATAATTGGAACGGATCTGCTCTATTGGAGGGGGGGGGGGGGGTAATTCAGAAAAATTAAAAAAATGACGTATTTTTATCAAACAGTTTGTGGTAACGAACTGTAGTAAGGAGCGACCCGGCTCAATAGTAACCAAAACTCTAGAAAATGGAATTTTGATATCAATAGCTACATCAAAAGAATCGCATTTTAATGATGATTGTAAATATATAAGTTTCATCAAGTTTAGTCTTACCCATCAAAAGTTACGAGCCTGAGAAAACTTGCGTTATATAAGAAAATAGGGGGAAACACCCCCCAAAAGTTGTAGAATCATAACGAAAATGACAACATCAGATTCAGCGTATCAGAGAACCCTACTGTAGAAGTTTCAAGCTCCTATCTGCAAAAATGTGGAATTTCGTATTTTTTGCCAGAAGACAAATCACGGGTGCGTGTTTATTTGTTTGTTTGTTTTTTTCCCCAGGGGTCATCGTATCGACCAAGTGGTCCTAGAATGTCGCAGGAGGGCTCGTTCTAACGGAAATGAAAAGTTCTAGTGCCCTTTTTAAGTGACCAAAAAAATTGGAGGGCATCCAGGCCCCCTTCGACGCTCATTTTTTTCCCAAAGTCAACGGATCAAAATTTTGAAATAGCCATTTTGTTCAGCATAGTCGAAAACCATAATAACTATGTCTTTGGGGATGACTTACTCCCCCACAATCCCTGGGGGAGGGGCTGCAAGTTACAAACTTTGACCAGTGTTTACATATAGTAAGAGTTATTGGGAAGTGTACAGACGTTCTCAGGGGGATTTTATTTTGTTTGGGGTTGGGGCTGAGGGGAGGGGGCTATGTTGGAGGATCTTTCCTTGGAGGAATCTGTCATGGGGGAAGAAAAATTCAATGAAAAGGGCGCAGGATTTTCTAATATTACTATAAGAAAACAATGAAAAATAAACATGAAAACGTTTTTTCAAATGAAAGGAAGGAGAAGCATTGAAACTTAAAACGAACAGAGATTATTACGCATATGAGGGGTTCTAAAAATACTTTAGCATAAAGAGCGAGGTATTTAGGAGGAGATAAATACCTCGCTCTTTATGCTAAAGTATTTTTAGTAATTTCAACTATTTATTCTACGGCCTTTCTGATTCAGGGGTCATTCTTAAAGAATTGGGACTTACCATTTAGTGAACTTACGATTTAGTGTAAAGAGCGAGGTATTAACGAGGGTACAAACCCCCTCGTATACATAATAAAAATATAAGATTATGAAAGTTTGTTACGTAAGTTAATTCTTAAGTTACGTATATTTTTTACTAATAAATCGTTGAAAATTAAAAGTTCTAGTTGCCTTTTTAAGTAACCGAAAAATTGGAGGGCAACTAGACCTCCTTCTCCACCCCTTATTTCTCAAAATCGTCGGATCAAAACTAAGAGAAAGCCATTTAGCCAAGAAAAGAATTAATATACAAATTTCATTTTAATAATTTATGTGCGGAGAGCCAAAACAAAACATGCATTAATTCAAAAACGTTCAGAAATTAAATAAAAAAAACTAATTTTTTTAGCTGAAAGTAAGGAGCGACATTAAAACTTAAAACGAACAGAAATTACTCCGTATAAGAAATGGGTTCTCCCCTCCGCAATCCCTCGCTCTTTACGCTAAAGTTTGACTCTTTGCCACAATTCTACTTTTTAAAACAATTAAAAACTTTAGCGCAAAGAGCGAGGGATTGCGGAGGGGAGAACCCATTTCTTATACGGAGTAATTTCTGTTCATTTTAAGTTTTAATGTCGCTCCTTACTTTCAGCTAAAAAAAAATTAGTTTTTTTTTTATTTAATCTTACGAAGAAGTGATCGGATCTTCATGAAACTTCCTATTTAGAAGGACCTCGTAACTCAGATCTTTTATTTTAAATCTCAACCGGATCCAGCGTCATTGGGGGGCAGTTGGGGGGGGGGACTGGAAATCTTAGAAAATACTTGAAGCGGAGAGATCAGGATGGAACTGGATGGGAAGAATAAAGACCTGTCTAAGATACATGACTGACATAACCGGACCGGATCTGCTCTCTTTGGTGGAGTTGGGGGAGGGGTAATTTGGAAAAATGAGGTATTTGTAACTTACGAAATGGTGACCAGATCTTAATGAAATTTGTTATTTAGAAGGATCTTGTGCTTTAAAGCTCTAATTTTAAATTCAGACCAGATCCTGTGACATTGGGGGGAGTTGGAGGGGGAAACCGGAATTCTTGGAAAACCTGAAAATTGGGGTATTTTTATCTTACGAATAGGTGATCGGATCTTAATGAAATTTGGTATCTAGAAGGAATTCATGTCTCAGAGCTCTTATTTCAAATCTCAACCAGATCTTTTGACATTGGGGGAAGTTGGAGGGGGAAATCTTGAAAAACACTTGGAGTGGAGGAATCAAGATGAAGCTTGGTGGATAGAATAAGCAAATGTCCTTGATACGTGATTGACGTAACCGTACTGATTCACTCTCTTTGGGGGGTCGGGGGAGGGGTTCAGTGATTTGGCGAGTTTGGTGCTTCTGGACGTGCTAGGACGATGAAAATTGGTAGGCGTGTCAGGGAGCTTCACAAGATGACTTGTTAAGGTCGTTTTCCCAGATTCGACCATCTGGGGGGGGGGGCTAAAGGGGGAGAAAAAAAATAGAAAAAATGAGGTATTTATGACTTACGATTGGGTGATCGGATCTTAGTGAATTTTGTTATTTCTAATGATATCGTGACTCAGAGCTCGTATTTTAAATCCTGACTGGCATTAAGCCTCTGATTTTCCTTTTAAATCAATATATTGATTCTTAGAATTTTGTTAGAGCTCATACCATATGATCTTTTGGCTCTTATCTCTTCTTGTCTCGTCACAAGTGCCATATGAGCTCTTAGCTCTTGTTTGTACTGATAGACATAATAAACCAACTGTTTGTTCTGATTTATTTTTGTTTGTTTAGCAAAGTATCTAAATTTTTTGGCTTTGCCTCAAGTGGCATCAGTTCACGAAAATTTATGGGGGGTTGGGGCAAAATTATTTTTCAGATGTATATGGTATGAAATAGATAAGATTCATTTCTAAAACAAACATAACATAAATCATTAACAATAGCTTATAACTCAAAAAATAGTAAGCAAATTTGTTGTTTGATCAATTATTCAATGAAAATACCAGAAAAGGACATTTTTTAATGAAAATGCTCTCAAAAAGTATTTTTCAAAATCTAAGGTAACAAATGTACCCCTACTACTAGCCCTCCTAATTGATACTCCTTATGCTTCCTTACCTTATCCTTCCTCCACTTCAAATGATTGGTTTTATTGCTTATTATGAGGGTGAATGTTTCCCTTGTCTTATTTTTGACATTGCTAAAGTAAGTGCAATGTGTCGTGTGTGTTGATAAATAGAAAAGGCCTTAACTGGACAATATCGTTTGTCAGGGTTTAGAACACATTCTTAAACAGTAGTTAGATCCTTTTCCTGCGGAAGGAGTTGCATGCTTTGCATTTGATGAATGGGAAAGCAAACAATCCAACTAGCAATAGTCATGCCTTGAATGAACCTCGTATTGGAATAAATCTTTCTGTTACAATACTGCAATTGTGCAAAGCTCTCCAGCATGACATACCATCGATTTCCTACTTGATAAGGACATTTTTCTTTCAACTGAGTGTTTTACAGTTGAAAAGGTTTGGGGGAAAAACGAAAATAAGCCTCTAGACCAAGGTTGGAATATTGGAAGTATCTTAGACAGTGGTCAAGTATGGTTCTGAAACATAGGTGCTCAAAAAGGCAGAGCAAGATTTGTTATACTGCTCTCCCCAGGAATTGCCTCTGACAGTTTTGTGTAACTTTTTGATTGATACTCAGACAAGAAGCTGCTACAAAAAATGAAGCTCTGTCCCAATTTCTTTGGCTGTAATGAAAGGAAGGTTGAGATGGCTTGGACATTTTTTATGGACGTAGGATGATAGATTGCCAAAAGGAACTTCAGAGTTAAAGAGTAAAACTTTGAACATATTAAGGTAAAAGATACAGCGCTTTTGGACCCTTGAAGTCCAAACCAGCAAGTGCTGATCTCCGTTTCAAGGCCCTTCAGCCAAGAAGTGCAATGGGGAGCTGGGGGCCAGCCATCCTGTGATTTTGCACACCCTTCCAGCTTAACTTTGCTACGTACCCATTTAGAGTTGGGTCGACTCTGGCTAAGCTTACAGAGTCATGCCGCTGGTCCCTGTCCCAAACTAAATAACCGGCCACATGAGGAATTGAACCCCCGCGCCTCGGATAAAGGATTCCAAACCTAGCGTGCCAAGCACTCGTCTAAGACTGCCCATTATGAACAGCTTGGGGCAGAGGAGAAGTGTGCATAGCTGTGCATGGCTCAGGTGGCTCGGTGTTGCTCTAAGTTGCTAGTAGTAGTTGTAGTAGCATTTTTCCTTCAGCAATTAAAGGTGATTTTTGTAATTGAAGTAGTTGAAATTTCTTGCTAATTGTATTTTTTTTTGTTCCATGACAAGGATGCATGGTAGAATTGGGAAGGGCTAAAAAACGGCAAATTATGTTAGCAATATTGTAAATGAAAAGGAAATCTGTAAATATGTTGATATTTAGACTTAGGCTGGAAACCCCTCCTGTCTTTGTGCGTGCCTGATCCAAGGCCCTGATCCATTTGATTTATTTTGTAGCTTTGATTTTTCCTTTCATTTGCTTCCTTTTCAGAATTTCCTTGGTCCAGCAGAATATTTGGATTTTACATTTCTCGTTTTCATTTCTCTTCGTTTTCAGAATGGATTTGTCATCATCACCACTTACAAAAAAGCCGAGAGCAAAGAAGAGAAAGCACAAAATTGATAAATATGTTGAAAGTATCACTGATACCTTTCAAGATGAAACAATAAAGGAAGTTAATCATGTCAAAACCCTAAGTATAGCATTGCCAGGGTCAATTTTGGATAATGCACAGAGTCGAACATTAAAGGCCTTTCTGGCAGGACAAATTGCAAGGGCTGCTGTTTTATTTGAAGTAAATGAAATAGTTATTTACAATGATAGTGACATACCGTTCCAAGATAGTGATGCACACAGTTTTGGTAGTCACCAATGTCACAGTGTTGCCAGTATGGGTATATTTTTGCAATATTTAGAATGTCCTCAGTTTATAAGAGAGATTTTGTTCCCAAAACATCCAGATTTGAGGGCAGCACAAGAATTGAACTGTGTTAAATTAGAACATATGAAAGAAGTTATTGCAGAGAGTAGATTCTGGTGAGTACAGGTTGAACAAAAGTAGCATATATATAGCATATATAGTAGCACATATAGTAGCACACATAGCACATATCTTTAGCTATAGTAGCGCAGGATGTTTTCTGATCCTCAGGTTAATCCAAAATATCACTGTTCTTTAAAGCCAAAAGATAGTGACTTGATATGCAATGTTTCCTGCCCCTATCCCTAGTAAAGGCCCTTTTAACAACCCTTTGCTTCAAGGATCAAACCTCCAATCATAGTTTTTAGCCAAAATTTAGACAAATTTTATAAGAATAATTAACAAATTCTACAACTTTGCAGTTTCTTTAATAATATGCCTTATAAATGAGATAGACTACCACCCCCTCACCTTCCCTCTCTTTCCTGTTAAGTTTGCCTAGTACTTTCTTTAACGAGTTCTTTGAATGGATAAATGGACACTTGATAATTTCAAGGGTCAACATTTGACTTTCAAAACATTTAAAAAAAGGATTTTTTTTAGAAAATATAAACCGATTAATTCTTCATTCACTTTGAAAAGATATTAATTAGAGTTATCCATCTTGAATCATCAAGAAAAAAAAAATTAGTATTGACGATCGGGGGCTAAAGGGGCGGTGCTACTCTTCATTTATTGGAGAAATTACGTTTTAACCTTGAATATTGCTCTCTTTTTTTGTTTCTTTTAAAACCTTCTTAGGTTTTACTTACTTAATTTAAATTTGTTTAAATATCATAGTAAGAGTAATCATAAATATGAAAAGTTTGTCACCCTCAACTCTCCACTTTTCTCAATAAGTTTAACTTTTGTACAGCCATCCATGAAAAAACACATCTTTTGCCATCCTTTTTGGTAAAAAAAAATCAGGAGGTCTTGTACTTGTTGACTTCAGTTGGGTTTCGTAAATAGTGATGAAGACCACACTGCCTTTCCATCATGAACATCAAAAACAAGAAGAACAATAGGGAATTCTTTTCGCAAGACTGTGGAATTCTAATTTAAATGAATATTTCGGCTCTATATCCAAGGGCTGTCTTCAGCAAAACATGAATATTTAACAGAAAAAGAGACTCACAATAACATACGACTATTAAAACTAAAGTGAAAATTTTAAAACTGTCCCAGCATCCTTACTTCAGCGAAGTCAACCAGGACTGATAAATAAAGTGAGGTGAAACGTGGCAATTCATTAAAATGAAAGAAAAATAATGAAAAGCAGGTTTTCAATGCTAATATTGCCTTTTTGGCAGCTAAACTCAAAGAGGTTTCTGTAACTGGTTCTGTGTCAATGTCTACTGGTTTTTTAATATATTTTGTAAGATTGTTTCAATTAAATTTGTGCATAGAGTATTTATTGAACATTCCTCCAAGTCCTTCTTTAAGGAAATATTATTATTGATCTTAAGTCTGATTTCAATCGCTTCTCGAACAACCTGCTTTATGCCTACGTTATTGCTTATAAGGGAGGATTCTTCAAAAAGTATTTTGTGGCTGGGGTTTTCAAATACGTGACTGCTTAATGCAGAATCAAAAGAAACATTAGCAATATTTGAATTTAGAGCTTAGGTGATATCGTCTTTATGTTGTTGTAGTCGTTTCTCTAAATTCTGGCGAGTTATACCTATATAGTATTTGCCACAACATGGTATTCAAGAGACCCATCTTTGGTCAGTAACTGGGGTTTTATCTTTACCAGTGTTTAGGAGATTCATAATTTTGAAATTATTAGTAAATGCTACATGCAGATTATTTCGTGTGCAAACTTTTTTAAAATTAGTAGTGATTTTTCTGATGTATGAGAGGCAGATAATATTTGAAGACATATCAGGATTCTCAAATGGTAAACTATCATTGATTTTACGGTAGTATCTTTCCAGTCTACGGTTAATTGTATCATTAACAAGTAACATTGGGTACCCCTTTCCAAACAGTATGTTCCTGATAAAGTTTAGTTCTGCTGTGATGTGGGAATCAGAAGAAATGATTACGACACGATTGACGAGAGAGATTACGATAGCTCTTTTAACATGTGGGTGGTGGGGGGCTTTGAGTTTATTTATGCTGCGAATAATTAACAGATCTTGGAATTATATTTTATTTGCGATTTAAATTTCTAAGGCAAACTCTAGATTTCTATCATTTGTATTAAGGTGATCTAAAAATAAAAAAAAAATAAAAAAAAATCATTTCCCCTATAATTCCAAAGGGAAAATACGTCATCCATGTAACGTCCCCAATAGATATGCTTCAAGACGTATGCATTAAATACCCAATTTTCAAGATATTCCACATAAATATTTGCCAATAGCCCAGAGAGACTTAGTCCCATCGGCGGACCGTTTATTTATTGATAAAAAGAATCACAGAACTGGAAATTCATTGAACGCTTGTTACAGAGTTTAACCAATGTCATTAAGACCTCGCAATGTATTATAGGTGTTGAACTTCTATTAAATGATAATTTTCTTCTCTTTTTTTAAATGTAATTGTTCAGATACTGCCTCATCAATATTTTTATACATAGAAACAATATCAAAACTACTTACTATTGTGAACTCTGAGATACTTACGTTTTTGAGTTATTCGACTAAATCTACCGAATTGCTTATGTATGATTTTTGAGAAAAAAGCAAAGGTTTGAAGGGTGTACATAGCCATTTTCCAATATTGGAAGCTGGGGCTTTTCTACAAGCTACAATGGGTCTTAAGGAATGCCTTGGTTATGTTGTTTCGGTAAACTGTAAAATTTTGGACAAAAGCTGCCATGGCGGAAATATATATTGCATAATTGTGGGGTCATTTTACCATTCTGCTTTAGATTCTTTAATTCATTTGTAATTTTATTAGCAAACTGATCAGAATGGTCATGGTTTATAGTTGGATATGTAGTTTTGTCATTTAGATGTGAATAAATTTTATTGTCATAGTCTGTCGTATCCATGACAACTTGAGAATTGCTTTTATCTGCTTTAGTGCTTTAGCTATTATAATGGACCGGTCTTTGCCGAGATTAAATACAAATTTTAGGTCATGTAAATATTCTAGTATTATATTGGCAGGAGACTTAACCTTTTTTTTAGCTGTTGTTAAGGTTATCAATATGACAAGCCCTATCTTCGTCTGGGTTTGAAACAGAAATATAACATTTGTGTAAAGAGGACTCTAGAGAGGAAACTAGATTCCTAGATATACGTATGTTATTGTGTCTCTTTTCTTTTATATATTTTTTTTTCTGAGGACAGACCTTGGGTCTAGAGCCAAAATATCCATTCAAATTAGAATTCCTCTAATTTGCGAAATTTTCGCAAATTAAGCAAATTGCTAATTGTCTTGCGAAAAGAATTCCCTATTGTTCTTCATGTTTTTGATGTTTGTGTCGTATTGCGTTTTTATATGAGAGTTGTTTTCTTCTTATTGTCCAAAAATTTCGTAGGTCAACAGCTTTTGAAGCGTGTATTGAAATCAATAAGTTTTGTATATCTGGAATGAACATGTAAAGTAGTTTCTTTTAATGCGTACATTGTTGTCTATTTTTGTTTTATGAAGCTTAGGTCTCTAATAATAGGGTTTGCTCTTCATTTAACCTTCACTGCCATGAGTAGTTGGATATGATGTTTCTTTTTAACAAAATATGTATTTTTTGTTGTACTTCTTTGTTTAAAAAACATAAGTCTGTATAGCCCACATTAAAAACATGATAATAACTACACCTGACAGGTATTTTCTTATGCTAGGTTACCGTTCTTGTCTCAACTCAGATCCAAGGATAAAAATCCTTGCAAAGTTCTTTCCAAAGGATCTCTCTTCATAGAAATACTGGTCTAAGACGAATTTCGTATTTCTGGCCTGTCTCTAGAATATCTTCTGTTGCCAAATTACGAAATTCTTCTGTGTCTATTGTTGTGTTTAAACAATTTTCTTATAAATATTGAGACAATTTTTATAAAAATAAATTTTACTATTAGAAAGAAAAAAACAGTAAATAGCACAGAAATATAAGGATTTTTTAAGTCTTTTGGTTACGATATTCTGGTTCCCTTTATATATATATATATATATATATATATATATATATATATATATATATATATATATATATATATATATATATATATATATATAAAATAGTGACGAAGAACACCCTGCCTTTCAACAACAAACGAATGCAAAGTTGAAACAATAGGGAAAATCTTTTCAAGACACTGGAAATCAATTCACTGGATATTGATTTCCACTTGATTGATTGAAACTTGATTGAATGAATTGAAACAGGTGGTTCGGGAATCAATCGAAATTAGTCTAAAAAAAGTTTTAGTCTAAAAAAAAAAATTATAATATTTCTTTGAACAGAGACTTGAGAGAGTACTCGCTAAATTCTTTATACTCAAATTTAACTAAAAATGATCTAACAAAATATTCTACTGAACCAATTTATAACAGTATTGAATCAGTTACGAAAAGACCTTTCAGGCAGGCTGCCAAAAACGCAAGGTTGGCTTTGAGAACTTGCATTTAATCATTTTGTTCTGTTTTGTTTGAGTGAATTTATCATCTCACTTCATTCTATCTGTCAGTCCTGGTTGAACTTCGTTGAAGTAAGGATGCCAGGGCTGTTTGAAAGATTTTTTTTCTTTTAAACATTGTTAGTTTTAACTCCCACATTTTAATGTAAGTTAGTTTATATACATATATTTTTTTTTCTTTCTCGTGTTGTGCTGAAGACGGCCCTTGGACATAGGGCCGAAATATCCGCTGAATTGATTTCCAGTGTCTTGAAAAGATGTCTCCCATTGTTTCTACTCTGTGTTTGCTTTTATATATATATATATATATATATATATATATATATATATATATATATATATATATATATATATATATATATATATATATATATATATATATATTGAATAATTCCTTGTGCAATTTCTGTGTTGCAGTCCAAGTCGTCCGATTCTGGGGGCTCTGAAAATTGACGTATGTGCTATTTTTATATTCTAAAAGCTACTGTTGGATTTTATAAATAGCAAATCTTGTAATTTGACAATGGTTGTTTACAGACCAAATAAATGCAGAGGGGCTAACATGGAGGGGCTAACAGTTAAACAAAGTCCCTCATAACATCTGGCTGTCGGATGCCAGTGGAGGCGGAGAGCACCTGGTACTGATGCAAGTAGAAAATAGTAGTAACTACTCATAGGAGGGTTGGTCATGCTGGGCATCCTACCCCTGTCCCCCTTGTGGGTTATTTAGTATAAATGTATAAATGGAAAATTGTTTCGTAATATTCTTAACAAATATGACACCTATCTTCCAACAAAAGGCGCTTCCTAAAACCAATGCGACCCTCTCTTTCTTTTTTTAGAATTATTTTTGGATGCTGTACAAAAATTTAAATTAGAATCTATTATTACCTATGGCTATGTTTATCCTATATTGTTTAAAATTCATACTCTTAAACGTACTTTAGCAGCAACAACTTGAGAAAACCATGTAGTTTAGTCTAAAGTTCTCTTTAGAAGCTTAAGGAAAGTAGATTAGAAGTAGCAAGAGGGTCAGTATGCCTGTGGAAATATAGATAACCTCCAACCTCAAGTCTGTTGCAGTCAATGGTGGACCAAAGGGGATTATCCTCCCTCCTTGGTTGCATGCAACCTAGTTTTTTACAGTTTCTATTTTCATTAACATAATTCTGCGGAGCCTTCCCCTCCCCAAAAAAACGAAAAACTCCTCCTTATCACAAAATCCTTGATAAGCAGATACCCTAATGGGTCGCGTTGGGCACCTACACGTTCATGAATCACATGTCCTCTACACGTTCATGAATCACATGTCCTCTACACGTGCATGAATCACCTTCCTATATTTTGCTTTGTTGTCTGCTTGTTCCGGAAGACATGAAAGGTCACATCCAAATTAATATAAAAATTATCATCTTGAAAAATATTAAGTATAAAACCATGTATTTTCTCAAATTTTAAAGCATTGTGTTTTTATTTCAAACATGTTTTTGCAGTATAATTGCTTGTCTAATCTATTTGTTATTATCATTGCTGCTATCCATTGCTCTTACCTCGCTATCAATTATTTCAGTGAGGGGATAATCAGTAAACGTCTGGGACCTCCAGGAAAATCTTATGCTAAGATCAGTAAGCATTCAAGTGATGTATTAGTGAACAAAAAACTTGAGCCTGGTACAAGAGTTACTATAAAACTTGAACCAATAAAACCCCAAGAAAAATTTCGAAAAGGACAAGTAGTATCCCCATTGACACCCCTAGAAACAACTGGAGAATATTGGGGGTACCAAGTCCGTCTTGCCGACAGTCTAACAACTGCAATGAGCCAGTCATCTTTCAAGGAAGGCTATGACCTCATAATTGGTACTTCAGAACGTGGTAAGGATGTTGACGACGTCAGATTTCCAGATTTCAAGCATGCTTTAATTGTTTTTGGGGGAGTGAGAGGCCTGGAAGAGGCTGTAGAAAATGATGACGCAGTAACCACCTCAGATCCAAGTGATTTGTTTGGATTTTATATTAATATTTGTCCGAATCAGGGATCTAGGACGATAAGGACTGAAGAAGCAGTTTTCATAGCTTTATCTGTTCTACGGGATACATTTTTTTGAATAAATTGAATAAATTCCTTGCCTTAAGAAATTTGCATTTTCTTTTACGTTTAGGTTTATGCCAGTATTTCAGAGGTTATTATCAGAGATTTTGCTGAAGTGTCAAGTTTTGTTTTTCATTAATCATATGGGCAAGGGGGCAGGGGGCAAGATATGAGGAAGTAGTTTCTATAGATCTGTCCAATTAGAATGAGAATTTATAAGATATGTATCTCTGGCTGTTTAACGTGGAAAGGTAGGGATTAAAAAGTACTTGCTCCAAATATATTGCAGCGTCCCGCAACTTCAATAAAAAGTAGAAAATTTTAAACAAAAATGGGATAGGCCTAACTCGATTAATTACTTATAATTATAATTAATGTAATTATATTTAACATACTAAAATCGTTTTTTTTTCTTTATTTACTTGTGATTGTTAAGAACAATGGTACTTATGTATTATAGCCACCACACTTAAGAAGTAAAGTTTTGTTAATCCTAATTCTTACTTCATAATGTGCTGAATAATTGTAGCTAACACATTTGCAAGCAGACCCGTTATACTTTACCTTCAATCCCCCTAATGTGCAAATATACAGCCCACATTATATATTTTTAAGTTATTCTCCCAATGCGTCTCTTGTTTCAAGTTTCAACCCGTGTTACCTGCACATTGAACCAACTGTGACGAAACAAATACTGGAAAAACAAGTTAGGGGTGGCATCCCTGTATCCATGAATTTATTTATTTATTGCAAAGCCCGTTACAATGCGGCATTAAAGTACAAAAGGCTGTACACAATGGAGAAGAAAGTATAAAAGAAGAAAAAGAAAAACAAAGAAGAGGGCCTTGAAAAGAACCAAAGAAGAGAACTACACAAAAAAGAAAAGGAAAAAATCCAAAAGCAAAGAACAATAAGAATCAAACGACCGAACCAATGATATACAAATGCTACTCTATACCAGACGCCGGTAGTAGAAATGATTCACAATTTATGAGGTCCTTCTATGATAACACACAAGCATATATATATATATATATATATATATATATATATATATATATATATATATATATATATATATATATCACAAATTGTGAACATTTTTCTGTTCTATGGTCTGACATGGAATCAGCGGTAAATATTATTGGTTTAATTGTTCTATTTTATCCTTCTTTAGTTAGAGGCTCCGCCTTTTATTTTTGAGTTGTTATCTTTTAGATAATTTTTTTTCTTAACGCTGTAGACACCTAAAATGAGAAGTTTTATTTTTTCCTTGGGGGGGGGGCTGCCAGTGTGATTTTTCAAAGATTCCGTCTTCTCTGGAATAACCAAGGATCGAGGGTCGGTATTTTCTGAATGGGTACCCAAAGAATCTAGGGAAAGTAAACAGGAAGAGTATGCAAAAGCACATGGCTGGCTGCCCCCTTTCACTTCCTAGTTGAAGAAGTATGAAATACAGATCAGGACCACTGGTGCCATATTTCGTCAGTGTTGCCACGTTGAACCGTCGGTATAGATAAACCTAATCAATTAGTTAAATTTGACAGCGTTTCTCGTTCACAAAAAAATTAAAAATTACAATCTGTTGACTCCTCAAGACTAATACGCTTTTAAAAGAATTGCTGCCTCTTCTTAGGATCTTTGTCATATGCTCTAGCTTATTTGTTTGGCTAATTTTACTCACCTTTGTTTTATATTTTTTCCCCTATTTTTTAACGTGATGACCGGTACTATAGAAAACGGCATTACTGCATATAGATTTCTCTTTTATGAATATTTAATTACCAATTATTCTTCTTCTTTTTTAAGATATACTTGGCTGTGTCAGTTTCTAATTAACCAGTTGGAACAATTTTATTGGCATTTTTCAGTGTCCTTTAGACTTTAAACTAATTCAAATGATTGACATTTGTTGATTCAATTTTTTATTATTCTCCATTTTTGTTGCAATTGTTCTCGCAGCCTGCCCTCGCAAGTTTAGCTTCTGGTCTGTTGTTGGCTAATTTCGTATTTTGGTTCATAATTAATGATTGTGCTAATACTGCTATTTGGGTACCTTTTAACCCTCAAATAACACTGGGTACAAAAATGATTCTCATTATTTTAGATATTTTTCACTTAGGAAAACTTAGCGTGTGAAACTTCGAGTTAGTAAAATAGAACCTAAATTTTGAGTCACGAT
This sequence comes from Artemia franciscana, assembly GCF_032884065.1. Lineage (NCBI taxonomy): Eukaryota > Metazoa > Arthropoda > Branchiopoda > Anostraca > Artemiidae > Artemia > Artemia franciscana. The sequence continues at coordinate 48,123,590 of NC_088866.1, read as the reverse complement.
CTTTTTACTGAATAATTCCGCAAACTTTACTGATTTCGACTGAAAATAAAGAACCCTACTAAAGAAGTTTCAAGCTCCTTTATGCGAAAAGGTAGAATTTAGAATTTATTTATTATTTATTATTAGAACAATGATTGTCATGGCCATGTAAAATATCACAAAAATTGTGAGAAAAAGAAGGAGCACTCAAGCAGCTCATATCACAGTTAGGTTAGGTTAGCGAAAATGTAGAAATTAGAATTTATTTATTATTTATTATTAGAACAATGATTGTCATGGCCATGTAAAATATCACAAAAATTGTGAGAAAAAGAAGGAGCACTCAAGCAGCTCATATCACAGTTAGGTTAGGTTAGCGAAAAGGTAGAAATTAGAATTTATTTATTATTTATTATTAGAACAATGATTGTCATGGCCATGTAAAATATCACAAAAATTGTGAGAAAAAGAAGGAGCGCTCAAGCAGCTCATATCACAGTTAGGTTAGGTTATGTTAGCGAAAATGTAGAAATTAGAATTTATTTATTATTTATTATTAGAACAATGATTGTCATGGCCATGTAAAATATCACAAAAATTGTGAGAAAAAGAAGGAGCACTCAAGCAGCTCATATCACAGTTAGGTTAGGTTAGGTTAGGTATGCGAAAATGTAGAAATTAGAATTTATTTATTATTTATTACTAGCTGTTGGGGTGGCGCTTCGCGCCACCCCAACACCTAGTTGGTGGGGGCGCTTCGCGCCCCCCCCCAAGCCCCCCCGCGCGCGTAAGTCGTTACGCGCCATAATAGTTACGCGCCATTGTAGTTGTGTCCCTATGTCCCACCTGTGAATATAGATATATATATATATATATGGTTTTAACTACGTAAAACTTGCGAATATACAACATTCTTTGCTGTCCCATTGTCTTTGCATATAAATAGATTGTCAGGTTATCCCCCTGTTTCCCCCGGTGTCCCCGTTGTAGTTGTGTCCCTGTGTCCCGGTCGTCATTTATATTCCCTGTGTCCCGGGTCCCGGTCATCATTTGTATCCCGGTGTCCCGGTCTGTATATACATTCGTTTTTTAGTTTTGTTTTTCTCCTTTATTTTTTTCCTTTTTTTTTCTTTTTTAGCTTATTTAGATTTTTAGATTTTTTAGTTTTTTTTATTAGTTTTTAGTTTTTATTTCTTTTTAGTTTTTTTGTCCCGGTCGTCATTTATATCCCCCTGTTTCCCCCGGTGTCCCCGTTGTAGTTGTGTCCCTGTGTCCCGGTCGTTATTTATATTCCCTGTGTCCCGGTCGTCATTTGTATCCCGGTGTACCGGTCTGTATATACATTCGTTTTTTAGTTTTGTTTTTCTCCTTTATTTTTTTCCTTTTTTTTTCTTTTTTAGTTTATTTAGATTTTTAGATTTTTTAGTTTTTTTATTAGTTTTTAGTTTTTTTTTCTTTTTAGTTTTTTTGTAGTTTTTACCTTCTTTTTAGTTTTGTTAATTTTTTTTTTTACTTGTGTCCTGGTCGTCATTTATACTCCCTGTGTCCCGGTGCTTTGTTGATTGCTAATCGAACATTCCTTTTGTCCTGGTCGCTTTCTCTTTGAGTGTCGTCATTTATTTTTTTCTTTTTTAGTTCTTTTAGTTTTTACCTTTTTTAGTTTTTTTTTAGTTTTTAGTTTTTTTAGTTTTTTACCTTTTTTTAGTTTTTTTAGTTTTTTAGCTTTTTTATTTTTTTTATTAGTTTTTAGTTTTTTTGTAGTTTTTGCCTTTTTTTTTAGTTTTTTGTCCTGGTCGCTTTCTCTTTGAGTGTCGTCATTTATTAGTTTTTTCCTTTTTTTTTTAGTTTTTTATTGGTTTTTACCTTTATTTTAGCTTATTTTTCAGTTTTTTCCTTTTTTTTAGTTTTTTTTTATTTTTTATTTTTTTTAGTTTTTTACCTTTTTTTAGTTTTTTTAGTTTTTTTAGTTTTTTAGCTTTTTTACTTTTTTTATTAGTTTTTAGTTTTTTTTTGTAGTTTTTGCCTTTTTTTAGTTTTTTCAGTTTTTTTTTAGTTTTTTATTGGTTTTTACCTTTATAGTTTTTTTAGTTTTTTAGCTTTTTTATTTTTTTTATTAGTTTTTAGTTTTTTTTGTAGTTTTTGCCTTTTTTTAGTTTTTTCAGTTTTGACGTCACCTAATCCAGTTTTTTCAGGTGACGTCACCTGACACATCCATCCACACATCCATCCACACATCCACAGACAGACAACTTATTTTTATATATATAGATTAGAACAATGATTGTCATGGCCATGTAAAATATCACAAAAATTGTGAGAAAAAGAAGGAGCACTCAAGCAGCTCATATCACAGTTAGGTTAGGTTAGCGAAAATGTAGAAATTAAAATTTATTTATTATTTATTATTAGAACAATGACTGTCATGGCCATGTAAAATATCACAAAAATTGTGAGAAAAAGAAGGAGCACTCAAGCAGCTCATATCACAGTTATCACAGTTAGGTTAGGTTAGGTTAGAAGCAAGAGCACGGATGCGTGTTTATTTGTTGTTTCTTTTTGCTTTCCCCTGGAGTGAACGTATCAAACAAGTGATCCTAGAAGATCTGTAGAGGGTCCATTTTATCAAAAAAAAGTTATAGTGCCATTTTTAAGTGACTAAAAATGTCGGAAGGTAACTAGCCCCCCTTCCATCCTCTTTTTTATCCAAAATTGCCTGATCAAATTTTTGAGACAGTCATTTCCTTCAGTGTGGTCGAAAGATCTAATAACTATGTTTTTGAGGATAACTTGATCCCCTACAGCCCCCGGGGGAGGGGCTGCAAGTTATTAACATTGTTCCGTTACTTACATATAGCATTGGCTATTGGCAAGTATAAAGATATCTTTTTTCGGGGGGGGGGGGGGTATTTTTCTTGTGGGGCTGCTTACGCTGGAGATTTTTTCCATGGATAAGTTCGTGGGGAAGGGAATTTTCCATGGGAGCGGGAGCCGGATTTCCCAGCATTAATTAGAAACTGTCAGAAATTAAATAAAAAAAATAAGGTTTTTCAACAGAAAAGAGTAGTATCAAAACTTAAAACAAACAGAAATTATTACGTACAGGAGGGGGTTGTCCCCTCCTCGGTACTTCGCTCTTTACGCTAAAGTGTTTTGGAATTGTAAAAAATTACAGTTTAATTATTTTTATTATAGACCGTTTAATTATTATATTAATTTATAGACCGGTTAATTATAGTATATTAATTATATTATATTAATTATTTAATAGACCGGTTAATTATTATATAATAGACCGTTTAATTATTCTAATTAAACGGTCCTTGTGCATCAAGAGTTATCTGTATATAATTAGAACAAAAAGTCGAACTTTAGCGTAAAGAGTGAGGTAAAGAGAGGGGCCAACCCCCTCAGATACGTAACAATTTCTGTTCGTTTTAAGTTTTAATGTTATTCCTTACTTTCAGTTAAAAAAGTTTGTTTTTTATTTAACACTCTTGAAGGACAGAAATACTAAATGGCAGAATAGTATTTTAATTTTGAATATTAAGTTAATGAGGCAGTAATTTTCTTATAAGAATGTATCCAAAGTTTGCTATGCTATTAGTTAAAATTGGCTGCAACCATGGTTACTTTACTCGCATGAAAGCAGTGCTTAGGAAAATATTTTAAGCTTTCAACTTAAAGGCAACTGTTAGCTTTCTCATGAAATATAAATTTCGTCTAAATTCAAAACCTCCCCCGAAAACCAAATACCCAGCGCTATCTATAATTTGTACTGATTGATTATTGTGGTGCTAGGTATGCAAGTTAAAGACTACTACCAGGAGATCAAGCTTTGCTCCTTGAAAAGAAAGACAGTCTTTTTTTTTTTTTACAGAATAATTTCATTTTCACATATTCTGTAAACCTTGTTGCATATTTATGCCTACAAATTATTCTACACTGTCGACAATCAAATTATATCGCAGTATACTCTTAAAATATTTTAAAAAGGCTTTTATTAGGTAGCATGCCAATTTTCAGAAAGAAAATATAGTACTGTTTTCGAGAAAAAAAATACGGATAAATAAAAAAAATATACGTGTTGGCTATAAGAACTAACCGCTTTTGCGGGGGGGTATGGTACACCATTAAGTGTATATTAGGGTCTTAAATCTATTTTTGTGTGCGTTTTAAGAACATATTTGAGAGGAGGTTCCTTTATTTAATATGAAGCATCCCCCTTCTTATGTTCAGGTATAATGTTATAAATATTTCAGAAAAATTGGAATGACTCCTTGGGTGAAGTGGAGCGAGTCTTCAGATTTGTGCTTTAAATTTTCCTCTGCTGAAAGCTCCTATTCCATAAGCTTTACTAATTTAAGCTGTGTCTGGAAGGAAGAGATGACCGACGATGAGATTAGTCAAAAATCTGAGGTATGCAAGACTGTTAACCATTTCCATGATGTTTTGATTTCTCTAAAGAAAAAGTAATTTCTGAATCACCCCTATAGAGATTTGCCATATAATGTAGTATTTTTTTTTATCATTGATTATCGTACTTTACACTCTTTTGTGGTCAAATTTGGTTTAAATTTGTGGCCCGTTCCACTCCCAAAATCTTAAGTTCTACAGAATTTCTGGGCATTTCTTTTTCAGATTATCAAATAAAATTTATATTTAATATTGACCCCATCCGAAAAAAATAATTCTGGGTAATGTCTAATTACCATATATAAAATAGTTCTGGGCTGTCTACGCAAAATAATTCAAGACATCCGTGTCTATAATTTTGAAATTTGAAGTTTAAAAATTGTATTAGAGAAGTATCATAAACAGAAAGACAATGATCCTCAATACCCCTACCAAATTTGTAGTGTCAAGACGAGGTCTATGATTATGACCAATAAAATTGAAAATAAGAGGCACTCCACTCCCCTCACTCCACTCCAGCAAACCACTCTTTCTGTTCATTTTGTATATCACTACTGCCCTCCATTATGCCATTATACTGCCCTCTGTACAACTGCCCTCCATTTGGGTCTTTGATTATCTTTAAGATTTTCTCATGGTTTCTGTAAATCCAAAGAAGTTCCTATGTCCCGCGACAGAGTGAACCAAAAACTTTCAAAAAATCTATGAAAACGAAGTTGATTTCATTTACATTCATTTGGTTCACAAAGCTGTCTCTACAGGCTAAAGGTTTTGTCACAACATAATCGACTTGGTTAAAAACTGGTTTTTCTTCTCTTAGCACAGGATATACATGTCTTTGAATTCTATTTATCGTTATTTGAAAAAGGAATCATAATTCTAATCGTCTGAAGTATCAACATACGCCTTCTGCAAAAAATCCACTAGTATCAATATTTTATAATTTTTCACTTTTTTTGTATATTTTTTTCTAACTTCACAGATACACTTGGTTTCCTACATATACGATTTTCAAACAGTTCATGGTAACGAACTGGAAATAAAGAGCGACGCAGTTCAATAGTATTAGAAACTCCAAAAAAATGTAATTTTGATACCAACAGACATCAAAAGAACCGACTTATTATGTTGATTCCAAATATATAAGGTTCATAAAGTTCAGTGTTACCCATCAAAGGCTACAAGCCTAAGAAAATTTGTGTGATTTTTGAAAAAGGGAGGAAACATCCCCTAAAAGTCAAAGAATCTTAATGAAAACCACAAAATCAGATTCAGCGTATCAGAAAACTACTTTAGAGATTTCAAGCTCCAATCTGCAAAAATGTAGAATATTGTATTTTTTTTTTCCAGAAGAAAGATCACAGGTGAGTTTATTTGTTTTGTTCCAAGGGATTGTATCGACCCACTGGTCCTAGAATATCGGGAGAGAATTCATTTGAACAGATATTAAAAGTTCTAATGCCCTTTTTAAGTGACCAAATAGATTGCAGGGCAACTAGGCCCCCTCCCTCGCCCTATTTTTCTCAAAATTGTCGGATACAAATTTTGAGATAGTTGAAAGGCACAATAACTATGCTTTTGGAGATGACATGACCTCTCGCGGCCCCTGGGGATAGGTCTTTAAGTTATGAAATTTGCCCATTGTTTACGTATAGGCTAGTATTTGTTATTGGGAAGTATGCATACATTTTTCGGTGGGGGGGGATTTTCTGCTTTTGAAGAGTTCTCATGGCAAGAACTTCTTATGGAGAGGGAAGTTTCCAGGGGGTGAACTTTTCAGAGAAAATTTTAAACTGGGAGGATTCGCGTAAATTTTTATACAAAATTCTTTTTATATGTCTTGTTTTTTCTTTGCCGACTCAATTTTACGCGTGGAGATATTTTGGATAATTTTTCCTGGGTAAATTTTCATCGCGAATGAATTGTTTAGATGATATTTTCATGGGTAGGGGGGATTTTTCTGTGGAGCCAAATATCCGGACAGTATTTAAAGACGATCAGAAACTAAATTAAAAAAAAACAAGTTCTTTTCAATTTAAAGTAAGGAGCAACATTAAAACTTAGGCTAAAACGAACAGAAGTTATTACGTTTATGAGGGGGTTTGTCCCCTCCTCAACATCTCGTTCTTTACGCTAAAGTTTTAATTTTGTTGCAGTTGCTTAAAAACGACCCCTGAAACACAAGGGTCTTTTAATAACGATAATAAGAAGCTTTTTCAAAACTACTAAAAAACTTTGTCTTTAAGAGCGAGGTGTTGAGGAGTCGGTATCCCACCTCATATACGTAATAATTTCTGTTCGTTTTAAGTTTTAATGTTGCTCCTTATTTACTGTTGATAAAACTTTGTTTATATTTAATTCGCAATCGAACACGATTATTCGGCCAATATCGGACGCAAATAGATTATCTATTGTGACCCCTATAATAACTATCGCGTCGATAACCGATTATTTTTGACCCAGTGAAATTTTTATTAAATTAATATTTTTATTAAATTTAAAATATTTAAACTAATTTTTATTGAATAAATTTTCTTAGTGCACATATGTTGTGAAGATTCATCGAATTTCAGAAGTAATTGGACACACAGCTATTTATATTAGGACCAGGTTTAATTGCTAGCTTGTATACTATTCCTAGAACAAAAGTATTTCAAAATTTTCAGGTGCTTGGCGCATTCCAGGCATTGAAACGGGCATTTTGTAATGTATACTAAATATATATGTTTCATTAAGTTTGGTCTTACTCATCAAAGGTTACAAGCCTGAGAAAATTTTCCGGATTCTCGAAAAAGGGGAAAATATCCCGTAAGAGTCAAATAATTCTGATGAAAATCACAGCAGCATATTCAGCGTACCATAGACGTCTACTTTAGAGGTTCCAAGCTCCTATCTGCAAAAATGTGTAACTTTTTATTTTTGCCAGAAGAAAGATTACGGATGCACATTTTTTTCCAGGGGTGATCGTATCAATTCAGTGGTCCTACAATATCTGGAAGGGGTTCGTTCGAACGGAAAGTAAAAGTTCTAGCACCCTTTTTAAAAGTGATAAAAAAAACTGGAGGACAACTAAGCCCCCTCCCACGCCTTTTTTCTCAAAATCATCCGATCAAAATTTTAAGATAGTCATTGGTTTAAACATAGTTGAAAGTCTGAACGACTATGCTTTTGGAGATATCCTGACCCCCAACAGCCCCTGAAGAAAGGTCTTTAAGTTATGAAATTTGCCCAATGTTTACAAATAGTATTTTTTATTGGGAAGTATGCATACATTTTTTGGGTGGGAAAAGGGAAATTTTCTGATCGTGGTATTTTTCAAGGGGATAGTTTTCCATGGGGAGGGAAGTTTCCAGGGGATGTATTTTCAGGGGAAACTTTACGCTGTGGGAATTTACCAGAATTCTTATTCGAAATTCTCTTGCTTTCTTGCTTTCTCTGTGCCAACTCAATATTACGCTTGGAAGTGTTAAAGGTAATTGTCCGGGGTAAATTTTCACCAAGATTGAATTGTCTAGAGAATAGTTTCATTGGTTGGGGGATTTCTTGATGGATGTGGGGCCATATTCCCTAGCATTATTTAAAAAATGATCAGAAATTAAATAAAAAGACAAGTTTTTTCACCTGAAAGTAAGGAGCAACAATAAAACTTAAAACAAACAAAACTGTTATGTTTATGGGGAGGGTTGCTCCTCCTCAACATCTCACTCTTTATACTAAAGTCTGAATTCTTTCCTAATTCTTTAAGAACGGTTCCTGAAACATTATATTTGTTTAATTGGAGCAATAAGAAACTTTTTTTTTTAAAGTCCTAGAAAATTTTAGCGTAAAGAGTGAGGTGTTGAAGTGAAGCGATCCCCCTCATTTACGCAATAATTTCTCTTCGCTGAAAGTTTTAATGTTGCTCCTTACTTTCAGTTGAAAAACATTTCTTTATTTAATCAAGATTAAGCACGGTATCTGTACTATAAAATCTCGATTACAAGCATACGATGGTGGCTGGCGTTCACCCCCTCCCCCCGCGGAAAATTTGTTTCTTAGGCATGGGTGTTCTGAAAAACAGATGAAGATCTGCTTGATGTTTTCCAGAGAAACTGCCCGCGGATTATTCTGGGTAACCGCCTGATGGACCGTATTTCAAATAGTAGGCTGCAAAAAAAGTGCGGTTCAATCCCGCTTTCTAGGGCTATACTGAGAGAAAGATTGAGATGGCTTCAGCAAGTTCTGTGGCTGAAGGATGACGGATTGCCGAAGGTTGTCCTTTTCAGCCAACCGTCTAGGGTTAAACAGAAAGCAGGTCGTCCGTGGTTAGGGTTGGGAGGATGTCATAAAGAAAGATTTAAGGGAAATGAACACTTCCTGGGAGGGTATAAAGAGGGAGGGAAATGAAAACTTCCTGGGAGGGTATAAAGAGGGCGGCTATGAATAGATTGGGATGGCGGAGGAGCGTGCGTAGCTGTCTTGACCTCAGTCGGCTTGATGCTTGTGGTTGTGAGTTGTTAGTAGAAGTAGTAGTAATAGTAGTAGTAGTAGTAGTAGTAGTAGTAGTAGTAGTAGTAGTAGTAGTAGTAGTAGTAGTAGTATTTGATCATTTTTACTTGACTTGGGAATGTCGGCTCCAATCCCCCTCCCCCTAAGATCTTGACGAGATTGCAGTCTTGGTTAAGTAGACAAGTTGACCTTAATTTGGTTTGACTGCTGGGGTGGAATTTTGCTTTCATTTTATCCATCCCTACATTTTGAAGTACCTCAAAAGACAAGTGTGCTGCGGTTTTGGGTCAAACATTGTTGCCAAACGCTAGGTAATGCTGGTGATTTTTATTTCCGACTCTAGATTTGGTTTTTACTCATGCTTCTTGGGTTTTAGCACCTAAATTAGTGACCAGGAGGTTCAGTTTCAAACGCAGACTAGTAAGAATGACGTAATTGGTAATTGGCTAAATCGCCTAATGGGAGTCGTCGGGATTTAAGTGTCTCTTGTGCAAAAATAAGATAGTCGTTGTACTGTTTCAGTTCAGGCTTGGTGTATTAGTTTTAGTTTCGAAATGTCTTTGAATGAAAACAACATCATTTTCCAAAATATAATCATTTTCCAAATTTTAATCGTTTTCCAAACTTTAATGGAAACTTATTCATTTGCGATTATTGTACAGAGGCTTGGATACTATGGAATCTTATGAAATTTGATCATCTAAACAATTTGCGTATTTTGGAAGCAGACAAATTATCTTTAGATTCGCAGAGCGAATTAGAATTAACTGACTGAATTAAATTTTAATTAACTGACTTGAATTAATTAGATTAACTTATTGAATTAACTGACTGAATTAAAATTTTAACTGAGTTAAAATTAACTCAGTTGAAAATTAACTGAGTAAATCCGCATAACGAGAAAATTTACTTACTATTCTGGAAAGTAGGCGAGTGGCTTTCGAATATTTTTTGATTATCATCATTGAATAATAATAATAATTTTCATCGTTATTGTTGCTATTATAATTATTGTCTATTGCTAATATAGTTTATGTTTTCATTATAGTGTTTTCTTTCCAGTCCCATCTGCACTTTTCCCTTTTCCTAGTTTTATGCTCTAACTTCTTGTTTGTATACAACCTACCTGAAAATAGGGTGGATCTCCCAAGAGTAGTTCAAATTCCCTTCCCCGTCTGAGAGCTATTACAAAAGTTGCTCGGAAATCTATTTTCTTGCATTTTTACTCCAATCCTAGAACCCCCCCCCTGTTTAATGGCCAGACTTATGTGTAACTGTTGTTTTGCAGCTATTGGACAATTTTGTTGTTGTTTTTCAATTTTATAGAAACTACATTCACTGGCTCAAGGCCTATTCTTAATTTTGTCCTTTTTCTGGAATGTCAACTGCATCAGTATAAGACTCTTTTTTTTCAGAACTTAAATCCATCAATCGAAGCTTCTAACAAACGTATTACCTCCATTGTGGGATCCGTAGTGAATGATGAGAAAGCCAGACAGAGTTCCTATGTTTATTTGTCTGAAGATGGTAACCGAAAACTGGTTATAAAAATGGAGCAGCGCCTTGAAAATCTTCCTTTTGTTTGGGAATTTGAGCCTGAGCTCCAAACGAAAGAACAGGTTGGTATATTTACTTTATCTTGCTACTGCTACTGTTGACTGCATTACCAGCATGATGCCAACACAGCTGTGCACGTTCCTCCTCTTTCCCAATCTGTTCAAAGCTTCCCTCTTTACATCCCCCCCAATACGTTCCAATTTTCTTTAAATTCATTCTTACGACCTCCTCCTGTTCGGAGACAACTTGTTTTTCGTTTGGTATTTAAACTCTCAAGTTTAGTATTTAATTGTTCCAGGAAAGTTTCTCTCAAATTCTCATCCTGGAGTCTGCCAACATCATAAATTCCCGGGAGGTAGTTATACGGGTAGCCACTAGTATCTCCGTCAGTCGGTTCAACTGTAACTGATACCCTGAACTTCTTTGTCCGGAAATGAGCAATTAATATTGTATTATTAATACCTTCCCAGTCTTATAAAGACTTAGCAGCTTCCTGCTATTTTTGATAAATAACAATATTCATTCCGAATTTTCCTAGAAAAAATATTTAGGTATTTATAATAATTTTTTGTTTATTTTGTAGTCAAATTAACTCTACATATTCTAATATTTTAAATATTATAAATATATTATAAATATTTAAAATATTTTAATTTTTCTGGATTGATCTTTATTGTTCTATATGTTGTTATGTTCTGTTATTTTTCTGTTTGTTTTGTTTCCTAGTAACAAATTGAAATAGATCTCTTCTGCTTCCTCTGCAACCCACTAAAAATCGCTTATGAAAACTGTTATTGGTTTTCAGACAACTCTTCACCCGCCTATTAAGTGATATTGTACTCTTTCTTTACTCTTTACTCATTTGTGTTTTTCATCTCATCGTTTTCATGTCCTTTCTAGTTCAACTAATAGGGCTTTAAAATCTCCCAAATTATGTGCTATTTCACTCTGCTATTCTATCCCTCTCCATGTTAATTTGCAGTTTCTCAAAATACTTCTTTTAATGTTGGTGTATTGGCTTTTTATTTTCTCCAATTTCAACTTTCTCTACTTTATTGTTGTTGCACGACCCTCTTTTTCTCCTTCTTTTTAGATATGTCCCTACCATTCTCTTCCAGAATTTTTTTATATTTTAACCCAGATTTGTTTGTTTATTTTTTGTCGTTCAAGTATCCTTACGAGGTAGTAATTTACCTTGTGTTTTTATTTGTTCTGTGTACGTTAAGTACAATGGATCAATTTATTGATTGATTAACAGGATACAAATTAGACTAAAATTCATGTTTATAGTAAACATTTTGAATGTAATTAAGCATGGTTAGGGAAAATTTTTGACGGTGATCTAATGAAAACGTAAGCCTGGTGAATTACTGAGGTATAAACTATGAACGCTCATAAAAGAATTGAATACGGTTCCTGAAAAGATATCACCTGAACAGTTTATCGTTTGTATTATTTCTGATCCTCTATGCTCGAGTAGCCAAAATTTCACAGTGAAAATTACCAGTTTTACCAAAATTACCAACAGAATGCTGGTAATTTGTTTGCATAAAGTTTTACCTTTTGTCAGCTTTGATGGTCATTTACTCCACCGGTTGGAATGAGAATTTGTCCGTCAGTTAAAATAAAAAGGTTGATGTGGAACCTTTTCTTGTTATCAGACTTCACTATTTAGGCCAATTTCTATTTCCTATAGGGAATATTTTTCTGTGGGGGGGGGGGGGGGCAGGTAGGTAATCTTAAGGTAAAACACATTATAGAGTATATGCCTCTCCCTTTTTTCCTGAGTATAGTTTTGTTAATAAAATTATTACTAACTTATGTTTATCAAGAGTTAATTACCAAACAGTTCATAATAACCAACTGTAAGGAAGGAGCGACCCGGCTCAATAGTAACCTAAACTCTAAAAAATGGAATTTTGATAATAATAGATACATCAAAGGAATTCAAGTTCTATGCTGATTTTAAAATATGTAAGTTTAATTAATTTTATTCTTGCCCATCAAAAGTTACAAGTATGAGAAAATTTGCCTTACTTTCGAAAAAAAGGGGAAACATCCCTTAAAAGTCATAGAATATGAATGAAAATCACACCTTCAGATTCAGCGTATCAGAGAACTCCACTCCTCAACGCCTTGCTCTTTACGCTAAAGTTTGACTCTTTCTCACAACTATACTTTTTAAAAAATAAAAAACTTTAGCGTAAAGAGCGAGGCATTGAGGAGAGAGCAGCCCCTTTCATACACGGCATAATTTCTGTTCGTTTTAATTTTTTATGTCACATCGTACTTTTAGTAAAAAAAAAAAATTTTTTATTTAATTATATAGGCTACTGAATGAGTGTTATAGAGTGAAATAAATATTTTTATATTTGATTTTCAATAAATTCGTTAAACATTAAAATGAGTAAATCGTTGAACATACATAGACAATAAGGAAGGACAGCAGCATCAGAATAAAAAAATCGTCAACGGTATTACCGTTGATGATTTTTCAATTTATTACCGCTAAAATTTTTCAATTTATTTATTTCAGTTGAAGGAAGATATTGTATTACCGCTATTATACAGTTTGGTTGAAATGGAATATAGAGAAAGGGAATTGATCCACATAATCAAGAGGAAAGACGCAGAAATAGAAGATTATAAAGCGACCGGAGCTAAGGTTTCCAGAAGTAATGTTTTTATTCATTATGAAAAAAAAAATTACCAATGCAACAGCACAAACACATAAAAAAAAAGAAAAAAAAGAAGGGGAAAAGGAAGACTGTTTTCTTACATTAGTAATTAATATAGATCAGTACTTGAATGAGGCATTAACCCTACTCATCCATACAATCCCCCTAGGTCAAACAGCATAGCCATACACAATCAACCATAAAGAATAATCCATAGACAGGCAGTCGTGTCGTAAGTAAGTAAAAGTCGTCATTTACCAAATTTAAAAAACAGTAAAAAAGACGCAACAAAATTCAGAGGCAACAACCCAACACAAGGGCTATATATATCACTATATTCACCGGCTGCATAGAAGAACAAGAGCTAAGAGTTCATATGGCACTTGTGACGAGGCAAGAAGAGTTCAGAGCCAAGAGCTCATATGGTATGAGCTCTAATAAAATTCTAAGAGCCAATAGATTGATTTAAAAGGAAAATCAGAGGCTAAATGCCGGTCGGGATTCAAAATAAGAGCTCTGAGTCACGATGTTCTTCTAAATATCAAAATTCATTAAGATCCGATCACCCACCCGTAAGTTATAAACACCTAATTTTTTCTAATTTTTCCTCTCCGTTTAGCCCCCCAGATGGTCGAATCTGGGAAAACGACTTTATCAAGTCAATTTGTGCAGCTCCCTGACACGCCTACCAATTTTCATCGTCATAGCACGTCCAGAAGCACCAAACTCGCCAAAGCACTGAACCTCTCCCCCAACTCCCCCAAAAAGAGCAAATCCAGTACGGTTACGGCAATCACGTATCTACGACATTTGCCTATTCTATCCACCAACCTTCATCCTGATTAAATATTTCCGATTTCCCCTCCAACTCCCCCCAATGTCAACAGATCTGGTCGGGATTTGAAATAAGAGCTATGAGACATGAATTCTGTCTAAATATCAAATTTAATTAAGATCCGGTCACCCGTTCTTCAGTTAAAAATACCTCAATTTTTCTAATTCTTCCAAATTAACACTACCCAGCTCCTCCAAAGAGAACGGATCCGTTCCGATTATTTCAATCACGTAACTAGAATTTGTGCTTTTTCTTCCCATCAAGTTTCATCCCGATCTCTCCACTATAAGCGTTTTCCAACATTCCTGTTTCCCTCCTCCAACCCCCTATGTCCCCGGATCCGATTCGAGTCGAAAACGGAGCATCTGAGACATAAGATCCTTCTATATATCAAGTTTCATTAAGATCCCATCACCTTTTCGTAAGATACAAATACATAAGCTAGACGAAAATAGCGACGAAGACCACACTGCCTTTCCATAACAAACAAATACAACGTAGAGACAATAGGGAAAATTTCAAGACAGTGGAAATTATTTCTGTAGATATTTCGGCCCTATGTCCAAGGGCCGTCTTCAGCACAATACAAGAATAAGAGAGAAACTATATATATATATATATATACATACATACATATATATATATATATATATATATATATATATATATATATATATATATATATATATATACATACATACATATATATATATATATATATATATATATATATATATATATATATATATATATATATATATATATATAAAAGAACTTACATCAAATTGTGAGGATTAAAACTGAATAATTAAAAACACTTTTTAAAACTTTTTTTAAAAATAGCCCTAGCATCTTTACTTCAACGAAGTTCAACCAGGACTGGCGAAAATAATGAAATGAGAATATAAGCTCATTCAAACTGAAGAGAATAAAATGATTAGATGCATTTTCTTAAAGCTAATCTTGCTTGTTTAGCAGCCTGTCTCAAAGGCCTTTTCGTAGTTGGTTCAGTACTATTATAAATCGGTTTAGTAAAATATTTTGTTAGATCATTTTTAATTAAATTTGAGTATAAAGAATTTAGTGAGTATTCCCCCAAGTCCCTGTTCAAAGAAATATTATTATTTATTTTGAAATTAATTTCGATTGATTCTCGAACTACCTGTTTTATTCCCAAATCATTACTAATGAGTGAAGAGTTTTCAAAAAGCATCATGTGGGACGGATTATTAAATATATGCCAACCTAAAGCAGAATCAATGGATTTGTTGGAACTATTTGAAATTAAGGCCTTGTCTATGTCATTTTTATGCTGTTGTAACCGTTTGTCTAGATTCTGATGAGTCCTGCCGACATAGTATTTTCCGCAATCACATGGTATTTGATAGACCCCTCTTTGGCGAGTAACTGGGGTCTTATCTTTACCCGAATTTAAGAAATTGATGATTTTAAAATTATTAGTAAAAACTACGTACAGATTATTTTTTGTGCAAACATTTTTTAATTTTGTTGTGATCTTTGGGATATACGGAAGATAGACAATATTTGAGGGCTTATCAGTAGCCTCACATTGTGAAGTATCTTCTTCGATTTTACAAGAATGTCTTTTAATTCTACGGTTAACTATTTTATTGACAAAAGGAATGGGGTATCCATTACCAAAAAGCATATCTCTGATAAAGTTTATTTCTGCATTTATATATTAATTGGAGCAAATATTCAGGGCACGATCAATGAGGGAAGTTACAACTGCTCTTTTAACTTGTGGGGGGGGTGATTTGAATTAAAGTGAAGATATCTATTGATTTGTGTTGGCTTTCGATATATAGTAAAATCCAGTTCATCAGAATTGCGAAAAATTAATACATCTAAAAACGGAAGTTTATTTTCAATTTCAACTTCTAGGGTGAACTGCAAAGTTCGGTCATAAGTGTTAAGATGATCTAAGAAGCCCCGAAGCTCAGCTTCCCCATAATTCCAAAGTGAAATTACGTCATCCATGTAACGACCCCAATAGACGTGTTTTAAAAAATAAGAACTCAATGCCCAATTCTCAAAATTCTCGACGTAAATATTTGCTAGTAGCCCGGATAAAGGTGCTCCTATGGGTAACCCATTTTTTTGCTGATAAAAAGAATCGCGAACTTGAAAATACATAGAAAACTTATTACAAATTTTAACAAGAGTCATTAAAACTTCACAATCAATTCCTGTCGCTGAAGTCTCGATCAAGTGGTAATTTTCTTCTATTTTGTTTTTTAATAATTCCTCTGAAATAGTTACATCTATATTTGTATAGATTGAAACACTGTCGAAACTACTGACTATTGTGTTTTCTGAAATACTTGTGTTGCTAAGTTTTTTAACCAAATCTGCCGAGTTACGAATATAGGGATTTTGAGAATACAGTAAAGGTTTGCAAGCTGTACAAAGCCATTTTCCAATATTGGCAACGGGGGCTTTAGTACAAGCTACGATAGGTCTTAAGGGAATACCCTGTTTATGTATTTTTGGTAAACTGTAGAGTTTAGGACAGAAACTACCACGGGGAAAAAATTTATTGTATAGTTGTGGGGTGATTTTACCATTTTGTTTTAGCTTCTTTAATTCATTTATAATATTATTAGTGAACTGATCAGTAGGATCATGAGTTATTGTTTGATATGTAATTGTGTCATTTAAATGCGAAAGAATTTTGTTGTCATAGTCTGTCGTATTCATGACAACAAGTGAATTGCTTTTGTCTGCTTTAGTTATTATAATAGAAGGATCTTTTCGGAGATTAGATAGTATTTTTATGTCATGCAAATTTTCCGGTGTGGAAATAGTAGGAGGCTTAAACTTTTTTTGGCTTTTATAGAGGATATTTATAAGACCAGATCTAACTTCATCCGGGTTAGAGACAGAAGGATAGTGTTTATGCAAAGCGGACTCTAGAGAGGAAACTATATCTGCCACAGGAACCTGTTTCGGTAGAAAAGAAAATTTTGGACCTTTTTCTAGTGTTTCGATTTCCTGGGGTTCCAATGTTTTAGAAGAGAGGTTAACGATAGCAGGTCCAGGAGTGAATCTTGGAGAATAAATACGGTTTCTCATCGAAGATTCATTTCGTAAGCCTTCCAATTTTTTATAGAGGCGTTCCTTGGACAAGCGAAAATCGTGGCTAAACAAATTCTTTTCTAATCTAACAACTTGAGCAAAATCAACGGTGGACAGGTTTTCCAGCAAAAAAGTTTCCAACGATTTTCTCTCTGAAGAAATTATATGTCGTTTCTGTTTTTTGTCCTTAATAATATGGACTAGGGTTTTTAACTGTAGTGTATGGGCAAATTGCGCTTGTTTCCGGGTATTTAAATGTAATTTATATCTTAAAGACTTGGGAATAAGGTTTTCATTTCTACAGGATTCTAAAAAATTTTGTTGATTGATAATATTAGCATGTTTTTTACCTAGACTAATAAAATAAAAGATATCATAGGTCAACTGCTCCCCATAAGCTAGACGAAAATAGCGACGAAGACCACACTGCCTTTCCATAACAAACAAATACAACGTAGAGACAATAGGGAAAATTTCAAGACAGTGGAAATTATTTCTGTAGATATTTCGGCCCTATGTCAAAGGGCCGTCTTCAGCACAATACAAGAATAAGAGAGAAACTATATATATATATATATATATATATATATATATATATATATATATATATATATATATATATATATATATATATCTATATCTATATATATATATATATATATATATATATATATATATATATATATATATATAAAAGAACTTACATCAAATTGTGAGGATTAAAACTGAATAATTAAAAACACTTTTTAAAACTTTTTTTTAAAAATAGCCCTAGCATCCTTACTTCAACGAAGTTCAACCAGGACTGGCGAAAAGAATGAAATGAGAATATAAGCTCATTCAAACTGAAGAGAATAAAATGATTAGATGCAATTTCTTAAAGCTAATCTTGCTTGTTTAGCAGCTTGTCTCAAAGGCCTTTTCGTAGTTGGTTTAGTACTATTATAAATCGGTTTAGTAAAATATTTTGTTAGATCATTTTTAATTAAATTTGAGTATAAAGAATTTAGTGAGTATTCCCCCAAGTCCCTGTTCAAAGAAATACTATTATTTATTTTGAGATTAATTTCGATTGATTCTCGAACTACCTGTTTTATTCCCAAATCATTACTAATGAGTGAAGAGTTTTCAAAAAGTATCATGTGGGACGGATTATTAAATATATGCCAACCTAAAGCAGAATCAAAGGAGTTGTTGGAACTATTTGAAATTAAGGCCTTGTCTATGTCATTTTTATGCTGTTGTAACCGTTTGTCTAGATTCTGATGGGTCCTGCCGACATAGTATTTTCCGCAATCACATGGTATTTGATAGACCCCTCTTTGGCGAGTAACTGGGGTCTTATCTTTACCCGAATTTAAGAAATTGATGATTTTAAAATTATTAGTAAAAACTACGTACAAATTATTTTTTGTGCAAATATTTTTTAATTTTGTTGTGATCTTTGGGATATACGGAAGATAGACAATATTTGAGGGCTTATCAGTAGCCTCACATTGTGAAGTATCTTCTTCGATTTTACAAGAATGTCTTTTTATTCTACGGTTAATTATTTTATTGACAAAAGGAATGGGGTATCCATTACCAAAAAGAATATCTCTGATAAAGTTTATTTCTGCATTTATATATGAATTGGAGCAAATATTCAGGGCACGATCAATGAGGGAATTTACGATCAATGAGGGAAGTTACATTATTCTTATTCTTCTTGTATTGTCTTCTTATTCTTGTATTGTGCTGAAGTACTTGACTTCAGATTAACCCCCCCCCCAATAGATCGGATCCGTTCCAATTATATCAATCACGTATCTAAGACTTTTGCTTATTTTTACCCGAACCCTTTCATCCCGAACCCTCCACTCTAAGCGTTTTCCATGATTTTAGGTTTCCCCAAACTCCCCCCAATGTCACCAGATCCGGTCGGGATTTAAAATAAGAGCTTTGAGACTAGATATCCTTCTAAATATCAAATTTCATTGAGATCCAATCGCCCGTTCGTAAGTCAAAAATACCTCATTTTTTTCAGAATTAACCCCCCCCCCCCAACTACTCCAAAGAGAGCGGATCCGTTCCGGTTATGTAAATCATGTATCTAGGACTTCTGCTTTCTTTCCCCCCCAAGTTTCATCAAGTATCTTCCAAGATTTGAGTTTTCCCAACCCCTCCCCCCCCCAATGTCACCAGATCCGGTCGGGATTCAGA